>NW_006432943.1:2488145-2492388 GCF_000325575.1 Pteropus alecto
TTTCCCTAGTTAGAATTGGCTATTTCTCCAAGGAGCCCTGCTTTCTTTTATTGAAGATTCATATTAGAAATCAACATCTGCATTCAAGTTGTACTTGTTGCTACTGTGGTATCATTGCTTCTAGGCCCTCAATAGAATTTATCTAACTTATAATTGTACATATTAAGCATGGGCTGAGTTCAGCTGAGTAGTTCTTCTGGTCTGGACTAAAGTCAGCTGATGTTAGCTGGCCTTGCTAATACATCTATGATCATTTTGAGAGTTGCCACAAGTCTTTATGATAATTTTGTTGAGATAGCTGGGAGGGCCGTGACCTCTTTCTACAAGGTCTTCTATCTTCCAGCATACTTACCTGAGCTTGTTCACATGATGGCAGGATTCAATAGCAGCAAGAACAAATGTGAACAAAGTACCTTGAGTTCTAGGATGGAAACTTACTCAATAATGCTTCTGTACATTCTATTGGCCAACACAAGTCAGAAGGCCAGCCCAGATTCAAGGGGTGGAGAAATAGACTCCATTGCTTGATAGGAAAATCTGAAAACAATTGTAGCTATATCTGTATTTTTCCACATATAGGTTATATATATAAATGGAAAACATTGGAAGAAATAGTCTTGGGAGCAAAGATGGGAACAGTCAGAATGGAAATAATCATCAAGGATTAAGGTAGGATGTTTAATGTTGAGAGAGGAGTATTGTACTCCTAATAAGAATAAAAATAAAGTTGATTCTTGTTAAGCTTCCCAACATAGTTTGGGCTGGAAATGTAAGTTTATAAGTGGGAAGAAGAGAACCAAGTATAGCAGATGGGATTGGACTCTTCAAGAACTTTGATTCCTTCCCCGCAAAAACAATATGCAGCCATAGTTCTATACAAAGCACAGCCATGCTTAAAATTGGCAAAGGTAAAAGAGGAAGTAGGGACAAGGAACATGATGCACCTCACTGACTCAGGAGACCTTGAAATCTTTTAAAAGACTTACCTTCTGCAGAATTACAAATTACAATTTTGAAGAATTGTCTGTGTCCATTGATAACCATTCCATTTCCACATCTTTTTCTCTCATTTCACTTTGAACATTTTGTAAGGTGGTTTATGATGCGCTCTTTGATATTTATGTCACCAAGAAGACAGTCTGAAATGTAAGTAGACTGGCTATCTGCAGTATCCCTAACTTGACATGAACTACCAATTAATATTTAGAGTATATAACATTTGCTTAATGCATGCCAGACATACTTCTAAACTGATAACCTGGGACTCCCAAAATCCTTATTATACCTTCCTATCCTTCTTATTCTATTTTCCTAAAGAAACTGTATTTCAAGAATTCATCCTTGAGATGTCATTAAATCTACCATTATGTGATTACTTCTAAGACAGTGAATATATTACAGGCAATTATTTCTAGTACATAGTGTTCTTTTGGAAAACCAGTTGTGCACAGTGGTAGAAAATTTTGTCAGTGGTGTTTTGATATTAACATTGAAGATATACTTAAGCTCAGAGTTCTGAATACATGTAGCTATGAACCATCAGAAACCCTTAACTGCCAAAATGTGTTAGAGCTTTCATTGGAAGAGATAGGAACTATGGTTCCCTTTGTGTGACTATTGTGTAACCACCTCAGTGTCTCAGAGCTGCTAACTATATAACAATAATGAACAACCCATAAAACAGCAATATCTCTTTTCTATTAACAGCCACTTTGGATCACTTCACAATTATTTTAAAAACTGGGTGATCATAAATAAGTCACACCAAGATCTGTCCACATACTCTCTAATTCTTCTGTATTGCCTTAGCCTTTCCTACTTCTCAATTTTCTTAAAAAATACATAATTCTATTAGAATTTACATTTGAAAGTCTTAAATTTAACTATTTAGCATAACTAAATTTTTAGATAATAATTTTGGTGAGGAAAAAGGAATGCAAATTTGCATTGTTAGATTTCTGTTTTATCCTGACATTGAACAACATAGATTTAACTCTACTGCCTCCCATACTTCAACTAAATGATAAATAAGAAAACAGGAATTAGAAGAGGATATGAGCAAATGATATTTTTTAAAAATTTAAAAGATGAAAAATCAATGGGCAGGTGGATATTAAATTATTTTGCTCAGCTCTTTTGCTCAGTTTATATTTTAGCTACACTAACTATAAATCAACAGACTAGAAAATAATTACAATTATTTTTTTCTTAGAAATCCCAATCTGCAATACTGTTCATACTATAAATAAGAAAATTGAGCCACAAAGAGGCTGAGGATTTTAAATTATGTAATATCAACATGTTTAAGAAAATCATAACAATCTCATTGCCATTATACAAATTTTTGGTATGGAAACATCAAGTAGGTATGGACATGGTTAGAACTAGGATTCAAATTTATATACCAGAAGCAATAAAGAGAATACCATGGGCAGTTGTGTAATTGAGAGGTTAAGCTTGATGCGTGTAGTCACAGTGAGTATTGATTCAATATTAAGAAGAACTTTTCAACAATTGGAGCTTTCTTAAAATGAAGTGGCTGCCTTCTGGAGTAGTGAGTGTTTGATTACTGGCATATTAAAAGGTTTTGTTGTCATCAATGGGGAGCAGGACTAGATGACCCATAATGTCCATTGTATAATTCTAATGTCAGTGGTAAAATAAACACTAGAACTTAGAGTTTCTAATCTCTATTACAAAGCAATTCTCTTATATCATCCTGTTTCTTACTTGACCATGTGGTTTAGTTAAGATGCCCAAGGATTCTGGTATAGAACACCTTTCCCAGCCTCTGTATATGAGCTATGGTGTGGTACTGCTGAGTGTACCTGTTTTCCTTCTTCCATTTACTTCCCATCTCAGTAGCTCAGACCAAAGCCTAAGACACATCTTCGATTCTTCCATTTGCCTCATCCCAACATCAATCCATAACCAAGTCTTGTTTTTCTTACCTCTAAATTAGAACTCACATGCATTTACTTTTTTCCATGTGTATTCAAACTGCCATCAACATAAATATGATCATCCCTTCCAATTCCTGGGTTCCAATTAATCTCGCAATAAAATTTTAGTTTAAAAGGTTCTGCATAAACTGGCTCTTCCCATCTCTGTCCAGCTCCTCTCACGTTGCTTTCCTTCACGTTCACTCTGCTTTAACCACATTGGCCTTTTTTCAATTTTTCCTATTCTTCCCCATCCTTTGGCCTTTGCATTTTCCCTTCCCTGTGTCTAGAGCATTCACTGCTTCTCCCTTCTTCCAGGATCCTTATCTCTTCTCTTGATCATTTTCATCCTTTAAGTCTCAGCTCAACTATCACCTTTTCTGAGAGGCCTTCCCTGGTAACCTATATACCATAACCTCCCTCAGTTAGTCTAGCTCACCATCTTATTTATTTTTCATAACAAAATTATGTACATTTTTGTTAATTTGCTCATTTATTTGACTAGTTTTATATCTCTATCACTTGAATGTAAACTTAAGGAAAACAGTGACCTTGTTTATCTCATTTAATTTCAGATTTAGCTAAGTGCCTGGCGTATAATAAATACAATATACACATAAATGATGTTCATATTTAGTAACAGATCATTTTCTAAACTTAATTTATAGTCCATGCCTGGCCTTTAATTCCCAATAGTGACATATTTCTGAAGTATTCTCTACTGCCTTCCAAAAGATAAGGCTTTACAGAATGTATCTTTGAAGGTTTTCAGATTCAGTGGGGGTTGAGTAAGAGAATAGAGACTGAGGGATAAAGAAAAGGCAGTGGGCTGGTAACAACCAAACATTTGAAATATTAGCCATTCTAAAGATCTCAGATAAATAGGAGCCACCTATTTGTATTCTATTTCCAGTATTCTTTCTAATTTGATTGATTTCACCCTTATTGCTTAATTTGCATGAATATCATTACTGTTGTCTTTGGACAGAGAATGGTATCAGCACAGTAGTTTGTACAAGCTGCTGTCTACTGTCAAATTTGTTAATGTCCTTATTACAGGCATATAAAAACTTCATCCTCCACTGAGCTATCAAAGACCTGCTATCTGTCAATATGTCATCCAAAACAAAGTGACAAGGTCTTTATTCTTGTCTTGCAACTTGAAGAGCCATTTAATATAGAACAGTCCACTCAGCCTGTATACTTTGTTTAAAATCTTTTTCTTTCACTCTGTTTTTCAACCCTTCTGTGCCTCTAGATATATGGAAACCTCAGTATGTTCTCTAAAGCTGAGACACAGA
>NW_006432943.1:2492470-2505001 GCF_000325575.1 Pteropus alecto
ATAATTTCTGTAATTTTAAATAGGTAATGCAAATGCAAAGTTCAGCCCATCCCTGTGCAAATAATTTAACAGTGCATTTCACTTAGTTATTATTTAATAAAATTTTACTGTAGTTGTACAGACTTGAAAGAAATAGACGCTCTAAACATTAGCGTCTATTGATTCTCCTTTTTTCAAAGAAAAGCCTCTCATATCTGAGTAACCAAGTGATGCAAGGAAATCTTGACATCTTTAATCTTGTCAAGGAGTGAATTGTTTTATTTTATTGGTGTTTTCAGTTTGTTGAGGTCTAGTTTATTTACACATGTTTTAAGTTTTAATATCAACTTAATAATAACAAATTATAAAACATGCTGGATACTTTCTAAAAGAGAGTATAGTTTACTGAACATATATTAATCTTTATCTGTAACTTGCAATCACTATTAACATTAATTATTCAGCTTTTTTATAATACAGTGATGCTCTCAGGAACCACTAATGAATTTAGGGCTATTTGCCCTGATAAATGGATGTTAAGATGTTTTGAGTTTGGCTGCCATTTGTAATTTCTTTACATTCATTATTGTTGGACTGCATCCTTCATTGCTATCATTGTGACTTAGTAGCATTCTTCTTCCTCCTATCATTTAGCTGCTTCTATCTTACAAGAGCTTAGATATTTATTAGAAAGGAGTCAAATCAAATGTACAGAGATATTTGAAGCAGAGCTCCAGAGCCTCAACGAAATAGTGCATCAGCTCTAATAGGATGGTTGTAAGGATGAAGGGAAATTTGTACCTAAGTGCTCAGCCACAGAAGGTACTCAGTAACTGGAAAGTCTTTCTTTCCTGCCTCCATCTCTGCTTCCTTGACTTTTTGTGCTTCAAATGGAGATCTGCCCTATCTTAAAGCACTAGTGGAGGGCAGCTCCAAGGACTCAAGAGGCAAGATATGACACTGGTGTCATATCCTGGCCATGGGATCCCAGCATCCTACCTCTGCTCACCCCTGTTCCTACAAGCAAAAGAAAGATGACAGGGAAGATTTGCTGGATTAACAGAAGCAGGGAGAAGCCATTGTCAAGTTCCCATATGTGGAATTAACCAGGCAGGACAGCATCACCTCCCTCATGTGCCAAGGGATAGGCTACATTCCCACAGAGCAAGTAAAAGAGCTGGTGGCTTTGATCCCACACAGTGATCAGAGATTGCACTCTCAGAGAACTAAGCAGTATATCCCTCTGTCTGTCTTGCTCTGTCTCCTGGCATCTGGTTTGGTGGTTTCCTTCCTGGTTCCACATTAAGTCCTTGTGGATGATGATGACATCGGAGTGGTGAAATTCACATTTAACAAATGGGACTCCCTTGTAATTCTCATTATCAAGGCCACCCTGAAAATCAAGAACTCCAACTTCTACTCTGTGGCAATGACCAGCCTGTCCAGCCAAGTTCAGTGGTTGGGTCGTATATGACAACTAACATCTCTCCCTTTCTACCTCGGAGCGAGCAACTGGTGAATTTTATAGCACAAGTTGGGATGGGAGGACCATTTTCCTATGTGTACTTCTGCACATTACCTGATATCCAGGTACACAACATAGTGATCTTCATGAGAACTTCAGTGAAGATTTCATACACTGGCCAAGTGACCCAGAGCTCTTTGGAGGCACATCACTATGTGGGTTGTAGAGCAAATTCCACAGCTGTTTAGAAACTGCTCTTGGTTCTTCCATGACAGCACCTGTCAGAAGAGACACAGCATCTGTTCTTAGGGCCTGAGTTCTATACCTGCTCCAGATGGTAGAAGTAAAGGAGAAACTGATTTTCTTAATCTCAGCAAACATCCTCTTGCTCTGTAACACCATTTATGTTTCTCTGAATCAGCAGAATCACTGCCCAATGCCCAACTTATACCCAGAAAATAGCAGGCACTCAAAGAAGGTTTGAAGAATTTAATTTGAATATTTTCAGCCGTTCTGGAACATTATAAATTGAATGCATACCATGATATGGGGTTATCAAACCATAGAGTGACATGGAGATAGAACTGTTAGTGCAGCTGCATAGCTATTATCAGGGTGTCACCTGCGCAGAAGAGCCAGCAGAGAGGGAGCAGTTGAATACATAAAAGAGAGAGCACAGACCATTCAATATGTGATTTTTTTTCATCTGCTCCTAAATGCCTAGGAACTTTATTTTAAAAAAGCAAAACTTTTTTTTTTTCCTGTAGAAAGTTACAATTGTTTTTTACCAAGAGTCTATGTAGTGCTTGATTTACTCTTCATTCATTGGCTGAAACATGGATTGGGTATTTGATAGAATGATAAACCCTGATTTTTTTTATTATATGTTTCAAGTATACAGTACATTGGTTAGACATTTATATAGTTTCTGAAAAGATCCCCTTGATTACTCTATCTTCCCTCTGGCTCTACACATAGCCAATACTGCTGACTGTATTCCCTATGCCGTTCTCCCCATCCCCGTGACCCTCTATCAACTACTAATTTGTACTTCTTTACCCCCTCAACCATTTCCCATCTTTAACCTCTTTCTCCCAGCCTCCCCACTCTGACCATCACAAGATTCTCCTCTATATTTGTGAGTCTCTTTTTGGTTTGTTCTTTTTGTTCCTTAGATTCTGCATACAAGTGAAATCATATGGTATTTATTTTTCCCTGACTTATTTCACTCAGCATAATAACCTCTAGGTCCATCCATGTCATCGCAAATGGTAGGATTTCATTATTTTATGGCTGAGTAACATTCCATTGTATATATGAACTATAACTTCTTTATCCAATCATCTGCAAGGTATTTTGTTTATCCTGGTCTCTGTCTCTTCCCTATGGAAGGATTTCTTCAAATATTTAATAATACTCAATTGTCCATTCAGATTTAAAAATGCATTAGAAGTGCGGGGAGTTTTTTGTACACGGGTGGGTGACTAGTCCGCTTTTCTTTCTGGCGAGTGGATGAGATCTAGTCATTACACCAAAAAAAAAAAAAGCCCTAGTGAAGTTACTGATCAAAGAGAGAAAGGCTCTTTCCATGAAGGTGGTAAGAATTAACTCCATTCAGTGGGCATCAGAGGGAGGAGAGAAGCAACTCTGTACAACCTTTTCCTCCAGGGAGGCTGCCCTGAGTCCCATTCTCAGCTTATCCCAGGAATAGGCCGGGGGAGGGGAGTGAGGGTCAGAAGCTCATTCCCACCTTAGTGTGCCTCCGTCTATAAAATCCTTAGATCCCTGTATTAGGGTGTGTGTATTGGTGGTGGGGGGGAGGGTTCCCCTTCAAGGTGCATGCAAATTTTTAGTATATATACATTATAGCCATTATTCATTATACTGTGAAAATGCAGTAAGTAGACTCTTGCTAAACATTTATTTACTCATTAATTCAATAAATACTAACTGCCAGGTACTGAGTGGTAAATGACAGATAGAAGAAAAAAAGTTCATGGCCTCAGAGATTTGCGTTCAAATGAGGGAAGTGCACAAGTTGACATTAAAGTATGACATGTGCTTAGAGGCAGAGAGAAGCGGTGTGTTATGGAAAACCCAAAGGAAGGCATCTAAACCAGACCACAATGGGCAGTGTGTGTGCATGTGCACGTGTTTGTGTGTGTGTTTGTGAGATTCCTGACCTGAATCTTGAAGAATGAATGAGTTATCCAGGCAAAAAAAAAAAAAGCTAGAAGATGACAGAAAATATTTAGTGTTAAATTCAAAATAGGCTTAGAATATTCTCAAATTGAACACATAATCTTTTGTTACACTTTGTATTCTGTTTGCTTGTTTATATCTTGCTATTGCCTTTGAGTTTTTTCTTTCCTTGTGCTTTATTTTTGCTTATTTTATTTCAGTAAAGTTCTGTTAGAAAATGCTAGCCTTTCTTAGTTGTGCTAAGGGAAATTTTTAAAAAGTAAAAAATAAAGGAGATTAATCCACCTTCAGTTCATAGACTGATAGCTTCTGATATAGTGATGCTGTAGGGGCAACCCAAGTAAGAGACTCTCATGAGGCAGGAAAAAACTCATGGCCAGCCCTACCTTAGGGTCCATTTCTATATTTGTAAAATGAGAGCAATGTATCTAGCATGGAAATAGGATAGGCTCTGTAAAAAGGTTATTCTGGTTTTTATCCTAGCAATGTGATTAGCTTTGTGCTCTTGGACACATTACTTATGATCTTTTTTCCTCATTTTCTAATACATATTTTATAGGATTTATAGTAAGGGTTAGATGAGTCAATATTTGTAAATATTTGTCTAGCATTCAAAAAATAAAAGCATTAAAATATTAAATATTATTATTGTCATTGATATGAGTTAAAAAATGTATGTCAAGAACATAACCCAGTGTCTAATACCTAGTACTGACTTAACATATTGTCTTCCTCCTCTTCCTCTCCACCATTTTCTCTTCCATTTTTTCATCATTCCTTTTCTTTTCAAATGAGTATTTTCAGCCAATATCTTATACTTTCTATCTTAAAAGAACCATAGTCATGGGTCAACCTCATTGCTTAATATTGAATTGTTCTCTGATTCTTTTTTGAATTTCTATCTTATCTTCCTAACTAACTAACTACAAGTTACTTGAGGCTAGGAACCATGCTTAATACATATAGTACAGTCCTGAGACTATATTGGATGCTTTGTAAACATTTGTTGAATGAATTATCAAATAGTTAATAATAATCAAATACTCTTGACTGGTTAAGATGGGAAAATAATCTATAACTGTGAAAGTTCTTTAATTTTTTATGTGCTGAATATTCATCCAAGAGTTAAGAAATGTTCAGGACTCGATGGAAGATTTCCAGGTTGACAGCTTTAGTTTTTATCTACACCTCATAGAAACGTTGGTTTCATCTTTAAAAGAAAATGTTTTTATCGCTCCTAATATTCCTATTTAAAAAATAGATGTTTGCCTTCTTTGTTGTAGTTTTTGATCATACACACAGAAAATAAGGTCTTCGGAAAGATTAAAATTTTATATATAATGCACATGTTTCAATAAGTTTTTGTTTTGTGGATTAGTAAACCCACAAATTTAGTTATCACTAAGTTTCAGTGATTAATAGTTTTTTTCTCTCATGTAACTGTTGCTACTTTAATGCCACACATCTACTTTCTTGTTATAAAGTGTGCAATTCTGTCAAGAAAGGTACCTGAAAGTACTACACACATACATCACATAATTCTTTGTTGAATTAAGTAAGCATCAACCACTCTTACTTCCATTTTCCATATGAAAAAAAGGTATAATTAACATGGAAACCTGCAGTTGGGTGCTGACTGTTTCCTTGTTCTTCATTCTTGTTCTGTACCAGATTTCTGAACTCATTCTTGTGCTTCGATGCTTTCCATTTTCATTACTTCCAGATAATCATTTTGATTCATCCTGGGTTTAGTAGTTGGTTTTCCTTTCTACCAGTTTGTTTTGTTAGTAGGTTGAGATTGGCTACTTTTAGACATTTCAGGCATTATCCCTCGGATCTTGCCCAGTGATCGCCCATACACACCTTGCTCCTCATTCATTAAATACCACAGAATCACCTACAAATGCACAAAAGTCAGCCTAGGTCCAGTCTTTGCTTCTTCTCATCCTAGTTCTCATCATCCTTCAGCTCTCAGTTTTAACTTCCTGATCTTGAGGATATATTTAGACTCTCTTCTGCTTTGGATTGGTTTCCTTCATGCTTTCCCTTTTGCTCTTGTCCTTGTGCACATCTAGGATTTTGATTGTTATGTAACTTTAGGTGAAAGATACAGTCTCCTAGCTCTGCCCAGAGAATCTTACCAGCATATTTTACCTCTGATTATCTCCCCCTACACCCAACAAATGAGGATTTAGACACATATGTCATTCTTCCTAGTTGAGTTTCTGTGTAGTTAAGTATATAACATCATTTCCTAACTAGTTGCAACCCTTTGATACATAACTAAAAAAATGTATTATAATTCCTTTTCTTTTCTAATCTTTTTTTACATACATGCAAAAATTATTTTCACATATACAAATAGTTTGGCTCAATTAAATAATGAATCAGGGAAATTGGTAAAAAGATATTCATACCTGTTCTATGACATTAAAGTAATAAAACAACTCATGACTTACTGATTTACAAAGCTCTCGATCAACTGTATCTAAAGACTAATCATGTAATGCGATAATCATAAGCATATATAAATGAGCTTATAACTTAATAATTCAACTTTTTCAAGGCTGTCTTACCAATAATAGTAGATCGATCTAAAAATTTGAGTTAACTTTAGTATTTGCGTCTTTTCATTGGCATTTAATTTTAATAATGGAGAGCTTAATATTTCTACAGAATTGCTTGCACCATGCAGAGTGATAAACAGTTCAAATATATGACTTTTCTAGTATAACATTTTTTTTAATTGACAAAAATGGTTGAAGACTTTTTTCCAATAATAGTAGAACACGTCTTTTTTTTCTTTTTGGTACATATTAAAGTAGCATTGTGTCTGTTATAGATAGATTATAGATAAACATAGAAATTTTTTCCTACTTGGGCTAATTCACACCATGTAATAATTTGAGAAGCTAGCATTTTGTAACGCACATTACTTGTCCAAGGAAAATATAAACCGTGTGCTAATGAAGATATTTGGAGAGGAAACTTGTATTTTTTTCTAAGAAAGTTTCATCCATTGAGATTTAAATGATAACACGTGACAATGGATGTTACAATTAAAAGTCATTATGGGCGTCATAGTCATAAATTAGCATTGAGCGACACTCTCAGGAAAATACTAACCAAGCAATATTTGGATGAGAGATTTGTCTATAGAGTTAAGGGTTGGGGAGAAGAGGTACAGTCTCCTATTCCAAAGACTAGAAGACCAATTTGAAAGAGCTGGTTCTGACCTAGGTGGCAGACATTTTTTATCAAAGGAAAGCAAGTGTATCTTCTGCAATATTAGAAGTACTGTCATTTTACTTTTTGGCTTAGAAACTTGTATACTATACTCATTTGAATTCATTTTGCCTATAGTATCTTTGAATTCACATGGAATTCTTGAGAAGAATTTAGAAATATGATTAATGGTGGACTAGTCTTACAGCTGTAAATTTAAGCAATATACAAAAGCCAACATAACTAATTGGAAAAGTAAAAATTTTCATCAAACAGTACCCTTGAGTGGCTATGGTTTTGGAGAAGTGTTAGGATAATCTTTAAATTCCATTTAACTGAATAGATAGGATAACATGCATAGTTTCACAGTTTTTCTCTGGATCTGGTGTCTTGCTTTCTTCAAGTCTGGAGGGAGTTGACTAAAAGAAGGAAACTTTGTTTAAATTTCATGCTGAGAACATGTCTGACCCTTTGAGGTTTTCTTGGTATCAATGCATTTTATTGATTTCCATTCTTATTGTGGTTGTCTTCATAGTATTATTATTTTATTATCTTATATTAATAAAAGTATTAATCATTGTTGAGAAAAAAAGTGTTCAAATATGTCACTCTTAGACTATACATAAAGATATCATTTTTGCCCTTGTCCACGAAACATCTAAACATTGTTTGTACATTTATAGCTCTTACTGATTCTGATTATCTGTTATAAGAGAGTCCAAACTGAATGACTCGTTTTATTATCTTGGCTCCTTTTTCTTAACCATTTTTGCCTCACAGATCACTTGGAGAAGCTGATAAAATCCTTAATTTCCTTTCCAGAAAAATACACATGTGCTCATGTATTTCAAAAAAAAAGTTTCCAGAGGTTAGTGGACCATTAAAACCCAATCATGGCTCATTAGAATCCAGTTTAAGAACTCTTGCTTGGTGGATTTGGGGCTCCACCTATATTTCCTCCGCACTTAGCATTCTCAAGCCCACAGCTACTTGCTATCAGTTCCTGTGAATTCTGCAATACAGTGCTCAGCTCCTGTGTAGGGCAGGTCGGGTGACAGGATGTTAATATCTGAGAACACCTCTTAAACAGTGATACATAAATGTTGATGGGTAAACATCCCAGTTTCCTCTCCATGAGGTAGGACAACTTGGAGGCATTTTCCACACCACCTTCTAGAGGTCCCAGCAGTAAAGGATCTCACGAGAGCACAATAGTAACCTGCTCACCAACATACCCATCTTGGCTTTCTTCCCTTCCCTGTCCTACTTCCTTATTCTCCAGTTGATGCTTCCTGGGATCAACTTCAAAATAATTTACTTGCAATCAAATCCCAATATCAGGGTATGCTTTTGGGGGAACCAAACTTATCCAATTATTACTGCCATTATAATAAATCACCCCAGAACTTAGTGGCATAAAACAAGAATTTATTATTTTCTTACGCTTATGGATTCTCTGAGTTAGAAATTCAAGCACGGCACAGTGGAGATCGCTGCCTTCACTCTGTGATATCTGGAGTCTCAAGTGGAAATACTCAAAGGCTGAGGATGACAGCTAGAGTCTGGAGTCACCTGAAGCCTCCTCACGCACATATCTGAAGCCCAGGGTGGAATGACTCACTTGTTGAGCTCAGCTGGCAGTGGCAACCTGAGAACTTACAGGTAGTCTCTCCAGTATGGAAGTGTCAGGGCGGTCATTCTTCTTACATGGTGGCTAGCTTTCCCCAAAGTGAATTTCCCAAAAGAACCAGGTAGAAGCTATCTAGTCCTTTTGGATCTAGACTTTGAATTTGTGCAGTACCACTTTTGCTACATTTTTTTGGTTATACACCAGTTACTACTAAGTTGGCCCAGATTTTATGGGAAGTGTATCAGAGAATTTGCATACACACTTTAAAATTTTCATACAAAATTAAACCAAATGTGAGTGTGTGTGTGTGTGTGTGTGTGTGTTTTAGAAAATGTTACTAAAATATAGGGTTTTTTTGCTGTGATTTTATTACATTTAAAATATTATTCTGGGAAAGATCCATAGCTTCACAAAATTGCCAGGAGTCCACAGCAGATAAAGGGCCAAGAATGCATTTACCTGATGTGTTCCAGACAGATGCTGCTCCACTAGCTGGGTCCGGGAGAGAAGCCCACAGGCACAGAGCTGTGACTGAGTTAGAATGAGCGGTCTTCAGTTGTCAGTAAGATTGATATTGTTATCATGGCCTCATCTACTCCCCTTCTCCATCCTTCGTGTGGATTTTTAGGTGGCAGTCCAAATATTTCATGCCATGAACAGTTTTGAAATGGCAAGCTGGACAGCAGTAGTTGAACGTCCCCTCTCGAAAGGTCATTGTTTGTTGCTTTGACTCGGAGGGGAGAGCCATGACAGGGGCTTTCTGGGTATCACCGCTGTCAGCGGAGGGACCAGTTGGTTTTGGAATATCATCATCTACTTCTGAAGTCGGTGCTCCCGCTACCTCCGGGGCCACTTCGGCCAAGTGCTGGTGCACAGGCTGCAGCTGCTGGGAGTGGAGGTGCTGGGGCTTGGCCTGCTTGCACTGTGACGTGGCGTGAGAATCGGGCCCCCGGGGAGTCCCTACAAGTGGCCTACTTCATACAACCACTTCCCGGAGTTTGGAAACTACCCCACACCTCCGCTCCTCCGCCTGAGCAAGCACAAAGTAAAAAGATTTTGTTCCTAATCGAGAAAACTTTTCCTGCTAAAGTTTCAGTGAATATATTTGAAAAACTAGATTTATAATTTTTGTTTTTCTATTATTCTACCAGGTTAATGATTTTTATTAACATCGGTGAAGCTATAAATCAGCTGAGGACTGATATGTCATTAATTTTTGTTAATTTAATAATTTAGAATGCACTGAGAGCATTATTTAAATAAATATTTCAGTAAATTATTTTTTAATGGAAATATTAGAGTGAATTTACTTATATAACATTTTCATGAAGTTGCTCATACATGTAATTGCATTTTTGGACATCGGTTGTAATTTGATACTTTAATAAATATAAATCTGGTCTTGAATTCTAAGTTAGGCAGGGAAAGCATGAGAAGGAAATACAGGACATTATTTTATGATGAGTAAGAGATAACATACAGAGGTCTATGGATATTCAATAATACTAAGTTCATGTGAACAGAAGCTTAGAGAATTGCTTCCTCTTTTGATAGGAGAATAAAACGATAAATCATAATATATAGAGTATCTAAGGTGAAATAGGACCTGACATTCTTTTAGTTCAAACTCTTAACCTTTTTTAGATGTCTTGCAAGATTATATATATAGACTTTTAATATACATAGATTCAGAACTTTTGCTGTTTACTTGTCTACAACGATCAAAATAGCTAGATAAAGTAAAACTAGAAAGACTAAAATGATCTGTGGTTGTGGGGGGTTGAGGAGGAGAAATGCGGATGAATAAGTAAAGCACAGGGGATTTTTTAGGGCAGTGAAATTATTCTGAAAGATATTATGCTGGTGGATACAAGATATCATGCATCTGTCAAAATCTATAAACATGTACACCACAAAAAGTAAACCTTAATGTATGCTGCTATGAACTGAATTGTGTTCTCCCCCCATTCATATGTAGATATCCAGACTATCTACGTGGGGATAGAGCCTTTAGAAGATAATTATTTGGGGATAGAGCCTTTAGAAGATAATTAAAGTTAAATGAAGTCAGAAAGGTAGAGCCAGAATCCAATAGAATTGGTAGCCTTATAAGAAGAAGAGAGATATTTCTCTCTGTCTCTCTCTCCATACACCAAGGAGATGTCATGTGAGGACACAGCAAGATGGTGGCCATTTGTAAGACAAGAAGAGAGCTCTCACCAAAACCTGAACCCTGTAAAAACTTTGATCTTGGACTTTCCAGTCTCCAGAATTGAGAGAAAATAAATTTCTGTTGTTTAAGTCATGCAGTGGTATATTGTTACGACAGCCCAAGCAGACTAATACAGAATGTGGTACCAATAAGTGTACTGCTGCTATAACAAATACCTAAAAATATGGAGGCAGCTTATGGAGAAACTGGGTTATGGGTAGAGGCTGGAGGAGTTTTGAGGTGCAAGCTAGAAAAGGCCTAGATTACTGTGAAGGTTTTTGTTGGTAGAAATATAGAAGTTAAGCACTGAGAACTCAGAAAGAAGAGGAGAGCTCAAAAGAAAGCTTTTATTGCCTTAAGGAATATATATTAACATGAATAGAATGTTGGTAGGAATACAAATATTAAAGGCCATTCTGTTGGAATGAGAAATACACTATTGGAAATTGGAGAAAAAGTGGTGCTTACTATAAAATGGCAAAGAACTTGTTTGAATTGTTTTGATGTTTTTGTATTTTGTGTTAGGTAGAACTTGCAAATGATAAAATTGAATATTCAACCGAGTACATTTCTAAGCAAAGTGTTGAAGAAGTGGCTTGGTTTCTCCTTATCACTTATAAAGAAATTTGAGAGGAAGGAGATAAATTGAAGGAATTACTCATCAAAAAATAACCAGAATTAAGAGACCTGGAAAACTTTCAGCCTATCCCTACTGCAAAAAAATGAGAAAGAAAACACTGAGGGTGTGGCTGAACAACCATTGGATAAGGAGGTTAATATGGATGTGAACCACAGATCTAACCACAGAAGCCAGGAACAGAGATGAGATTATACCAACAGAGATGCTGCTAGTTTGGACCAAAGAGAACAAGACTAGACAATAGAGCTACTCGGCTGTACTATTCTTCAAGAAAAGGGAAGACTGACCTTAAAGGGGATTCCAGAGATCACCAGGGCTGCCTCCTTGGTTTCAAAGGGTGGGGCTGCCACTGTTTTGAGCCTTGGTGGGGAGCGGAAGTTTTTAAAAAGTTATTTAGAAGGTTAGGGAACTCAGGAAAGAATGCAGACTGTGACCAGAGCCTCTAACTGTAATACAAATGTGTATGAAACAAGCTCACTGAAGGGGATGGTGAAAAAAATGTTGGTTTAATTATCTTTGGAAATGCATGCAGTCTGTAAGACCAAAGACAAAAGGAACTATACATAGTACTGTACTCAAGTTGATAAAGTTGTTTTCCACAGGAGTACAGATTAACAATTTGGATACTACTATACATGTACATGGAAATGGAACAGTTAAGAAATTAGATGGCAGGTGGTGGAGCCAAGTTTCTCACTGTTGGAGTGAGAAGTTTACCAGTATGCAAGAGGAGAAAGCTAGAAGGATCCATGTGGTAATGGATTAGCATTGGAGATATCAGTTGGACTTACGCTTCGCTTAATATAGATATATTTATAGATATCTATATACACATGAGTTAGTATAAAAACATATATATTTTTTGCTTTGTCAAATGAATGGACTAAAATAAATGACGCTACAGGAGCAAGGTGCACATCCAGTACCCAAATCTTGGTTTGTAATACCAACTGCTGATATGAGGAGTCAGGGTTCCACAGAGAAATGACTGATTCTAGGACAGCAACCAGAAATGTGAAAGAGGATCCTGGAGCATCTTGTAGTGCTGAAAAGGAAGGAAGGATCAGAAAGCAAGGAAAAAAGAAAAAAGAAAGAAAAAAGGAAGGAAGGAAGGAAGGAAGGAAGGAAGGAAGGAAGGAAGGAAGGAAGGAAGGAAGGAAAGAAGGAAAGAAGGAAGG
>NW_006432943.1:2505029-2510965 GCF_000325575.1 Pteropus alecto
GAAGGAAGGAAGGAAGGAAGGAAGGAAGGAAGGAAGGAAGGAAGGAAGGAAGGAAGGAAAGATGAAAGAATGAGAGAAAAGGAAGGAAGGTGGAGGGAAGGAGGGCGGGAGGGGAGAAAAGAAGGAAGGAAAAGAAAGACTCTGAAGATGGAAGGAAGAATAAGAGAAAAGAAGGAAGGTGGAGGGAAAGAAGGAGGGGAGAAAAGAAGGAAGGAAAAGAAAGACTCTACAAATTGATGGATGTATGTCAAAGTAGCAACAGGAGGTAACTGAAAGAACACTCAAGGGCCAAAGCTGAAAAAATTGGGGAAAAAAAATGTATCATTGGATTATAACCCAAAGTATAAAATAAATATCTATATGTTCATACTGATATAAATAAGTGATTGGATAAATTAATAAGTGTGGAAGAAGAGACAAATCTCCCACACGGTAGTATTCCAAATAAACTCTGTAAATACTCAACTCTCAAGAGAGGGGAGCAACACTCTCCATTCCTTAGATTTGGGCTTTACGTAGTGACTTCCTTCCCAAAGCCCATGGTATAAAAAAGAGGAAAAGAGTAACTTTCCAGTGGAGAAACCTGACAAATGCTACCTCGGCCAGGCGACCAAGGCCAACAACAGTCATACATTATATTGTTAGCATGTACCTTCGATATAATGGGATAATGGCACTTTATCTCTGTGGTCTTTCTCTGCATAATCCATAGCTCCAGTCTTTCTTTTTCTTCTAGTTTTAGTGAGATATAATTGAAACATAACATTGTATTAGTTTAAGATGTACAACATGATGATTTGATATATATATGAAATGATCACAATAAGTTTAGTGAACATCCATCATCTCACATAATTTTTTCTTTTCTTGTGATGAGAAATTTTAAACCTCTTTAACTCCAGTCTTATCATGAGGAAAATATCAGACAAATTCCAGTAGTGGGGCATCCTACAAAATACCTGACCGGTACTCCGCAAAACTGTTAAATCATCAAAAATAAGGAAAGTCAGAAAATTCCACAGCCGAGAAGCCTAGGGAGACATGATGACTAAATATCATGTGGTATCCTGGATGGGTTCCTGGAACATAAAAAAACATTAGGTAAAAACTAAGTAAACTAATTAACTACATAGTTAATTATAATGTATTAATACTGGCTCTTTAACTATAACAAATATATCAAAAAGTAACTAGATAATTGATGTATTTATCATTCATTTTGGATGTTCTAGAAAGACTTAATATTAAGCTATTGTTTCTACTCAGCTAAAAACTGATGAAACCTTGAATATTTAGTCAAATTTGATACACTTTCTAAATAATGTAGTGATAAAGATATTTGCAAATACAGGAATAAGTGTTTTTCATTTTAATTGTCTTTTCTTTTTGGCATTGTAGAGTCACAGCATGTATACACTCAAGGAAATGCCCTTTTATATTATACCTTGCTCTCTAGATATGTTCCCTTCTTTTCTCTCTCTCGTGTCCACGGAATTTTTTTGTTAGCCAAAATTCTAAGACCTTCCTCTAGTTCTGCCTCCTTTTCAAATGTTCTCAAAGTTCAGTTCTGGCTATTTCAATCTAGAACAGATGCTCTCATTGAATAAGATCAATCAGGGTTGGGCACAGACCCTGGCCCTTTTTTTCTGCCAGATCAGCAGAGAATCTTTGAACTCCTGTCTGCTATACTCAATTAGAAATGAGACCTTGTGATACTATTAACACCTTAAAAACAATGTGACTTAGGAAGAAAACAAAGACCCATTACTAATGATGGTTTGAGAGAAAACAAAGGGGGAAGCGTTGGCTTTCAGACTTGGTCACCTTTGGGCAGGGGAGATGCTGGGCAAGTCTACTTACGTTCTTTGTTCCTCGGTTACTTATCTGTGAAGTAGAGGAATCTTTAAATATCATAGAGAATATTGTGAAGCGATGTCTCAGCAATTACAGTATGAGATGGCACTTAGGAGTGAGTATTTATAAGAAAATAAAATAATTTAAGATGATATGTATGAGAATATTTGAGCAATATCTGTTGTCCTTAATAAGAAAACAGCATATATTTTGTTACTAACCTTCTGCTTATAGGATTGATAGCAATACAGATATTCGCTATTAGAGAGGAGACTCGTTGGACTTAACGACATCCTGTTAGGTTCCTTGAACAGGATTTGACAGTTTTGCAACATTAAAATATGTTCATTTGCATTTTCCTCAGGAACATCTGGAGAGGGGAAAAAAGTGGTTTTGGAAAGCTGTTCAGCTCACAGAACACTGAGGCTGAGCAAACATTCCAGCTTTCCCTCGCTGGCCATCACTCACACCCAATGTATTTATTCTTTTTCTCCGACAAGAGAGTAACATTTGGAATAGCTCAAGCTGCTGAGTTAATCATCAGGATGCCATGGGGATGTTTTAAGCCGTGGGCCTACCTACCTCGTATAAATTGGAATCAGCATAACCACCAGGCTGAGTAAGGCATGCCCTGAGGCTTGTCTGATGCAGGGGAATCAGATTTGCTACTTTTCAAATTTCCTATCTCTGTTTAAAGCATCATTGCCAAGGGCAGGACTTGCTATTATTTCAGTGAGTCATTAGCTTCAACTCAGTGTTGGTCCTAAAAGGTTTTTACCTTACAAGGGTGTATGCTGCTTCTCTTTTATCTTGTGTAATTTTACTCTTTTTATAAGTATACTAAGACTCAGAAGCTGGATTTTACCTTGTCATTTTTTAGTTGCTGTAGCCTTCCAAAGTTATTCTCTATACTCACAACTCCCTCTCTCCTTCGCAACCCCTACCTGGGTGCTCCAAAACCAATAACACTTCACTACCAGGGAAATCCTACCTCCTACCCACTCCTTTTGGTCCCAGGTCCCAGGCTTTGAGGTCTGCCACTCAGGGGAATTGTTCTTTACCTTGTTTTTAGTAGACAAATGCATATCTTTGCTTTGTCCCATAGCAGCAGTTATGATAGATTTATTATTTACATTTAATCAGAAAGTCTAATTTAAATAAAGGCATGAGCAGGCAGGTAAAATGTTGCCCAGAACATGACTTTTTCAGTAGTTAAAAGTTCTGAAAGATAGTCTAGTTGGGGAAAGTCAAATAAGATGCTGATTGTCTTAAATTGGCTGGTGTCTCCACCAAGAAGTTAAGAAATAAGTTGAGATCAAGATATGTCTAGAAAAAATACTTTTGCATGTTATGTTTGAAGAGTATGTAAATGTAACCCTTTTCATTTTTGCTTGTAAAGCACAATTACAGTAATAGCGATAATAATGTTGATGATGATTGGGGTTTGTGGCTAGGAAAACCTTTTATATCCTAGTGAAACCATGGGCAAGTATTCATGGAAACTGACATCAAAAATTTTGAAAGTTCCCTATAGAATTCTCAGCATAGTTGAGGTCAAAGTGTGTAAGAGGCTTCAGTTATGTCGGTAGTTGCTTCAGATCTTTGCTTTATTTGGTAAGGGCCAAAGAGTCAGTCTATATTTCTACCAACAGGTGATGGTCAGAAAGACCAAAATACCTGAAGTGTCAACTGAAAAAAGAATTAAAGAGAGCATTTCTATTTTTCCCTTCCAGGTAGTGATGATATTGGAAAAAGTTGTTTAAAGTGCTTTAAGAAAATTTCAAAAGCATTTTTCTTTTCTCTTATTTCTCTGATGGCTTTTGTCTTAAATTTCTCCTGCTGTAGCACTGTTATTTAAGACACTGGAATTAAAGGATTATAACAAATAAGGGCATGCCAGCTTTTTGCTGTTAAAAAATGGTTTTCTTGTTTTGGTTCATCTCAGTTAACTGAAAAGGTCCTCACCTAATCATGTCCTCTTGTCATTGAAAGGCAGGAAAAGACCTAACACAGCAGAGAAGACTATTTTCAAAATCAATCCTTCATATTTAAAAGAGAGATCCATCCTCTCTAGGAGGTGCAAACATAGTCATTAGAACAGAGACCTCCATCTTCTCGAGTGCCCTCCCATTTTTTCGCACTGAGAGGAGCTTTCAGGTGCCTGCTGGGCTAACTAAAATAGATGGCTTTTTCCCTTTAATGGGGTTCAGTTTGATTTTCTGTCATTGTGGTCAATGACACAAGACCTGTTCCACTGTCTGAATGCTAGAGGAACATCATTTTCCCTCACATCATTTGAGCTGCATTATTTTCACTCACCTATCAGCTCTGCGTCCTTTTTGGCTTTTTTTTTTTTTTTTTTTAATACTGGCCCTAACGTTTCACAATTTCCTAAGAATGCAATGTGCATGGGATTCATTGGATAAAGGTACCTCTTATTTCTGAAACTCTTTTAAGCTGTAAAAGAAAACAGTGAGTCTTTGAGCTGTCTTTTCTGCTTTGTGTTTGATCTCTGAGACAAAGAAGAAATTGTTCTCCTGCAATTTTCTTCCATTACAGTTTGTGCAAGGTCTTTCCATAAAATGGCCTAAAGATCCCCACCCCCATTTCTGCACGGAATATTGGAATCAGCTGTTCATCCTTCCATCTCAAGAAGAAAGCTCTGCTTAACCCCCAGTTCTCAGGCATCATATGATTGTCCTTAAATACATCCTTAAAATGTCCTTGGTACCAGTTGTGTATCAGACTCAACTGTTGGGCTCACCAACTCAGAGACATCAAGACAGGCACCTTCTGTATCCTAAACAACTAAAATCACACTCACAAAATCATAGCTTCCACTCACAACACTCTAAATACCATATATTGAGTACTTAGAATGTACTAGGCATGGAGCTGAGTGCTCTCCAATTGAACCCTAGCAATAAGGCTAGGAGCAAGGTTTAACCTCGTTTTTCACATGAGAATACTGATGCTCAGTGGGGGAAATTACATTTTTCTAAAATTACCAGTAGTGGTAGAACCACATTTCAAATTCAGATTTTCTGTCTCCAAAGCCAAAAACCTTAACTTCTACCACATGTCACACCCCTTCCTCCTGTACCCACCCCACGTATCTGAATGAGGTTGGACTGGGGAGGGAGGTGGAGATACACTGGTTGGAAAGAGACAGCTTCTTCCTTGAGACCCTCTTGGAAAGCACAGAAAATGCATTTTCCCTGGAAATAATTCTCTGGAATTATTTGACCTTGGCTGCTGAGAGGAGGAAGAATCTCTTTACCAAGTAAGTCTCTGACTTTCAACATTTTGGATAAAGCTTACAATCTTTGTGTCACAAAAATGTCAAGGGTATGGGAACACCATGGCCATGCATCTCCCTCATCTCTCTTTTGTGGCTGCACACTTCTAGTGGGTGCGTGCAGCAGAAATATCTACTCTTTAAATGGCTCTGAGTAATGTTGCCAAGAAGTACACTTACATTATTTAAAGACCTTTTAAAAGAGAATCCTCCCCCCTTTAGCACGCTCTTGGCTGATAATCCCCATTGAACAATCTGCGGCTATATTTCTTGGAGACATTATTTAAAATCCTTTTAAAGTGCAGTTCTTCCTACTTCCCGACGATTGATACCTGTGAAGGGCTTAATAGTATCGAGGAGGGGGGTGATAGGGTAAGGGAGAGGAGGATGACTGCTACTTAAAAGGATTTAAAAGAATGTTGCTGCCATATTTCATAACCATGATGCCTAAAAGCCTACAGTAAGGGAGAAAAAAAAGAGCTGCTGCTTTTTTTTTTCTGGGCCTTTAAAAAAAAATTGGAATATATTCCAAGTTTTCTTCACCTTTTTGAACAACCATCAAGCCAATGATTGACCAGTCTGTAGTAGTTTCACATTCAGAGCCCAGTGCTCATCTGGAGAAACTAGAGGAGACTTTGGAATTTTTGAAGTAAAGATCGAAAATGCAAATGTCTACAGAGGCCAAGGAGAGTAAAGTGGGCTGGATGTAAGACAATAGAGACTCATGTAGATTATTACACACACACACACACACACACACACACACACACGCACACACGTTTTA
>NW_006432943.1:2511012-2525007 GCF_000325575.1 Pteropus alecto
GCATATATATAAACATACATATACCTGGCTTTTAGGTAGCTTAAACAAGTAATACATTTAACTGATATTTATTGAGTGCTGTGCTCTACTCTTCTTAAACTTTATGTACAGTATTTCATTTAATACTCATATTATGTGAATTATATACTCTTATTATATCTTTAAAAATCAGAAAACTTCATTCAGTAGCATCTCTAAGGTCAACACACCATTTTGAAGCATCTGTAAGAGCCGATAATAGATTTCAGTTCTTTTTGTAACATGTGAGTATTTATTTGCACAGTTGCTCTAAATGCCATCTAGCCTTCTGAAATGAAAGGATCGTGGGAATTTAGAGCTTGAATGAAATCTAGGAATTATTTAATCAAATGCTCTCATTTTACATATGAGAATACTAAGACAGAGAGAAAGAGTAAGTGACATGGCTAAATGGTGGCAATGTTCGATATATGTTATTTACTACTCTATCAAGATTCTCCTTCCATTCCTGTTTCTGTGCTATATGGCATGCAACTCAGCCATATCTTTCTACCACGTCCCTAGACTTGGCCACCTGACTTGGCCAGTGAAATGTTAGCAGATGTTTTATGTAGAGTTATGAAAAACACTTGTGCCATGAAGCTTGCTTGCTCTCTACCTTTGCTATTTCCATGAGAAGGAGAGGGTGAGAGAAACATGAAATCAGACCTTTTCGGCTAAGCCCAGCCTAGATCATTCAATCCTTTTTTGACTCATAGACTCATGAGAAATAAACAATTCCTGTTTTAAGACACTGAATTATGGGTTGGCTTATAATAAAACAATAGATAAAATTAGGTTGTTTTGTTATTGTTGTTGTTAAGGTTTCCAGAATGTTCTCTGAAATCAACATGGGAGCTTTAAATGATAGAGACTCATTTTATCTTCTCTAAAATGTTCTACACTAACACTCAGTTAAAGTGAAAAACCAAAACTGATATTGAGAGAAATGGATTTCAGCTCAAATAATACCTTCCAAGAGAAGCTTTCTCTTGACAACTGATACAGTATTGTGCCTCATTTCCCTAGTTACTCTAACACATATCTAAAATAATTTATTTATTTTTTACCTATGTGTTTATTTTCTCCGCTACAGTTGACATGCCAATGAAATGAAACTCGTCTTGCTCACCTCTGTATTCTTAGCACCTGTTACAGTTCCTGATGTATAGTTGGCCCTCACGAAATGTTTTCAAGGGAAAAAAGTTATCAGATATTTGCATTTTGCCTGTTATACGATTTTGGGTCTAACATTCTAAGGGCTGCTCAGTTAGTAATCGGTCTAAGGAATTAGGGAAGGATTTGGAGAGGAGGTGACACTGAGCAAAGCTTGAGAAATAATGTTTCACCAGGTTGAGGTGTGTGGGATGACACAGGTGCAGTGGCACTCCAGCATAAAGAAAGACATGGAAGCGTGAAAGCTCTCAAGATACCTAGAGCAGTACAGCTTGGCTGGGGTGTAGACTCATGAATTCCTAGTGTGAACTGGAAAAGATGCCACTGCAATATTTCTTGGTTCTAAATTGGAAAATGTCTTGAATGCTACCCTAAGGATTTTATATATTCTGTCTTTTAGATTATAAGGTTTTTAAGCAGCAGTACATTTTGGGAAGGAAATTCTGCTGGTAGTGTGGAAAGTGAAGGTGACATAAGAGAAAGGTGGAGGCTACAGAGGTCTCCAACCTTTTGGAACCAGGGACCGGTGCTCCTATGAGAATCTAATGCCTGATGATCTGAGGTGGAGCTGAGGGGGTGATGCTTGCACTGGGGAGCAGCTGCAAATACAAATGAAGCTTCACTCACTCATCCACTGTTCATCTCCTGCTGTGCGGCCCGGTTCCTAACAGGATACTGACCGGTACTGGTCCATGGCACAGGGGTAGGACTGTTGCAAATAGTCCAGGTGTGAGAAGATGACTAGTAAAACTAAGGTAGTGGCAGAAGTGGAAAAAGAAGGAAGGGAATGGCATTTAGAGACATCGAAGGGAGAGGATTGATGGGTTTTGTTGACTAATTTGAAAGAATAGATGAGGAAAGAAGTCAAAGGAAGATGCTAGTTCTCTAACTCAGTGACTGAATGGAACGTGATGTCAAACTGGAGAGAAAAGGAAGAGAAACAAGTTTATGAGAAGATAATGAGTCTTGGATATGTTGGATTCGAGACATTGAAAATTTCATTTCAAAAACTCATTATATTCAAGGCTTATGTCTGAAATGCTCCCTCCAAAAATGCAATAAGCATGTGCCTTCTGAAATGGTCATCCATTACCTTTATTTTTAAACATCCTCCTATACCTGTGCACTACCCATAAATGGATATCATGGTAAGTTAAAATAAACACTTTTTTTTTTTTTGCCTTTGCTTACACTATAAGACAGAACCTCCTGGTGGCAGGATTTAAGATATTTTGCATTTAAGTTTTTGACAGAGGAGGGAGATGAAAAGGAGTGGATTTATTCTGTGGCTATTTTACCACTCAGCATTCCTGAGCCAAATCATTTATAGTCATGAGAAATGAGCTGATTGCTGAGAAACACAAGGTGTGAAGATAAACTTGAGTCTATAATGCTGAGGGATCTTTGGGGAGAGACAGAAGGCTGTTGATGTTTGCAGAAATTCGATGGGCTGAGTAGGTGCTGTAGGGAACATGTCTTCTGTGCCAGACAGCAAAAGGTCACAGCAAAGATCAGAGCTACCTAGTTGTCTTGATGTTCTTAGACCCCAATCACTTGGAAGCTTCAGATGAACTCAGTATATATAATTCAAGCCATATGAATTCTAAAGATTTATTGTTAAAAACCCCACAAATTTGTAATCTCTCTTGATAACCTACACTGCTTGTTATAATCCTTACCATCAAGAAATTCATTTTGAGCTTTAACCTCTTTTCTTTTTTAGACTACTTCTAATGAAGTTATACTTACACATCAAGTCTGCAAATATTTCTATCTTGGTTAGACTTATCTCCTGTCTCTCCCTCACTAAGCTATAAGCTTCTTGAGAACAAGGAAAATACGTCAGATATGTTTATATCGGAGTGTTTGGCACTCAGTAGGTTCTCAATAAATGTCTACTGAATTTAAGAATAGATGAATGTAGCCCCCTTTGATTGCTGTTTTTGCTTTTCATATGTGCAAAGGTTGCCATTAAATCATTCTTCTGACCTGACATCTCATGTATCTTAGAATCCCATTCCCTTTAGTGGGAGTGTAAAGGCATGCTTCTGAATATGGTACAGAATAGAGAAGGGCTGGTGAGAGGAAAGTTTTTATATCAACAATTTGTGTGTATGTGAAAAAGACTGTATTAATGGAAAATGCCATCAATTTTAGCCCAACAAAACTCTAAAGTCATCTCAGTATAAAAGATTGAGAAGTACATGTAATAGGATAGGAGTTTCCATTAGAGTGGATGTGTTTGGATCTCTATTGAGTGTAGCTTTCTCAAAGTAACATGAAGGGATTGCTTGTGACAACAAATTATCTCCACTCTGTGCTAACAGTTATTCATTTAGGCTTGCTGTCCATGCTAAGATGATATCCGTATAGGACAAACCCAAAAAGAGCAACATTGACAAAAGTTTCTTGTAAATTATGGTAAATAAAAAGAATAGCCTAAACTTGATTTCTTTAAACCTTTTTATCATATTCTTGTAGCATAAATTTCTCATATAAAATATATTTAGAGTCTATCATACCCTACTGTCTTGATAACAAAGGGAAAAAGGCAAACCGCACTAAGTGTTTTTATAAAACTCTAATTATACGCATAACTCCTAAGGCTTCATCTTCCCCAACAGTTTAGTTTACTATACTAAAAAGAAAACTAATAATTACTGTTGATGTGATATTAATAAGGTAGGACTTTACTAATTGATACTAATAACTCAGAGTTTGTGACTATATATGGTTATTGTTAGTAAAAAATTAGAATTATAATCATTGATGAATCTGTGTAAAATTAGTCTCAAAAACCGAGATATTAATGTTTCCTTATGTGACTATTTAGAGTTTTGATTATGAAACAGTTCTCTTTTCAAAATTAGATTATCTAAAATTATTTGTGAGTAGCCATTTTAGCTTTATTGTGATATGTGGTGGGCTATTAGAATTAACTACAATAACTTTTTACAATCAGATTAATAAAACTACAGCCTTTTGTACTTTAGAAATATCACTAATAAAGGCCAGTTTTTCCTTCAAGTACTTGGTTTTAATATTTATCAGGGTCAGAATATAAATCTTTAGAAATGGAAGGGTTACCATCCAGTCAAGGAGACAGAATTACACCTCATGGCATACGCTCTATTGCACATTATAGCTGGTGACCTCAAAGGACATCACGAAGCTTATTTTAATGGAACAGATACAGAAATTATACTCAAAATATGACAGCTTGCATAGATTATCCTAAAGTAGTAATGTTTTAAGGAAAGATTGTTTTCACTGGGGCTCTCTTACGTAGTCATAAACATTTAATAAGTGCTCCATACAACAACCCGCTTCCAGTGGTGCCACATCTGACAAGAATCCCAGCTCTTTCTTCTTCTATCATAACCACAGTAGCCAGAGTGAATCATAAGTTCAATAACCGAAGATGGATCTTTTTGCCTCTACTCTGTGATCCAGTGTCCCTCCTTGGAGAGTGACGTTGAGGGTGGGGAGGAGGTGGCGTTGGCCATAATGTGCTTAGCTGAAATTATTGGTAAAGGACATAAGGAGGAACGATTCAAGGTGATGGTGGAGCCAGTCTCCTGAATTCTGCAGGCTTCTCGGCTCATCCTCTGCAGTCTGCTGCATCAATTGGCAAGACTTCCCAGTGCGGGGTTTTGGTGGGGAGAAGAGCCTTAACTTCTTTTCAGATTTAAAGGCCCAGACTGCTGCATGATGGATTCTCCCCTAATATCATTAGCTGCACATGCTGCTAATTGTAGTGGCTGCTAATCCATCTGAGCAGCCAAAATGATATTAGCTTTCAATAGGATTTACATATATCCAGGCTTGTTTCTGCATCAGCTAGCAATTAAAGTTTAAACTGTTGAACATGCAGCTTGCTGTACGCTAAGTAATATTTAATAGCATTAACAATGCATTTCCCCATTCGCCTCTGAATCTCTTTATAGGCTCATCAATTCGCCATCACCTTTGTGTGGCATAGCCTACATTAGCTCTTATCCTGACAGCTTCCAGAGGAGGGCACTGTCATAAGAGACAAGACAATAGAAATGCCAGCTGCACATATAAGCATTAGCAGCACAATTTATGTTTCTATTCTATTCTGTCTCTCTTTCACACACACGCACACACACACGCACGCACGCACACACGCACGCACATACACTAGCACAGTTATTGGAGGAGGTGTGGTAGTTTATTCTTTCAGGTAAGGTTTTGAGAAACTGTAATCAACATATTTGGACTAAAGTGTTTACAGAAGATGAATATTAACTAAAAGTCTATGCAAATCATCTCAAATCATATGAGAAGTCCAGCTCTTTAAAGGTTCAGTGTAAGCAAGGTTAAACTCTCTTGATTGGCTTGCTTAGTAAAGATATATTTGTATGACACTGAGTGAAATCAGGCTAGAACATAAACCCAATGAGAGTGGTTTTGTTGTCTTGTTCACAGCTGCATCCTTAACCATCTAGCACAGTGAATAACACATAAAAAGTGATTAGCAAATATTTGTATTTGCTAATTGTATGATATAAGTGATAGACAGTTGTATGATATAAGTGATTGTATGATATAAGTGATAGACAGTTCAAAAATACAAAAAATATTTGTATTTGCTAATTGTATGATATAAGTGATAGACAGTTCAAACTTCCTGATTCCAACCCCAAGCCTCTGATACCGCCTCCCTTGCTCACTGTTACATGAACATCCACCGCCCACTCACTCATTCCTAGGCCATTCACCAATGGGTGCACAAGTCAGGAGTAGGATGAAAGGTTCAACTTAGAAGACATTCTGCAAACCTTCTGCAAGAAAGGTGTCCATGTCAGAACCAGGCCTGGGATGGCTTGATACAGTGATATCTTTTCGGCTGTAAATCTTCTTGCCTGGGCATTATGTTGGTGAATATTAAATGGTTGTCGTTATGTTGCGATTTCAGGATGAGAGAGTGAATTAGTTTCTTAACATTGCCATAACAAAGCATCAAAAACGGGGTGGCTTAAAATAACAGAATTTATTGTCTCACGGTTCTGGAGGCTGGAAGACCACAATCCAGGAGTCAG
The DNA here is from genome assembly GCF_000325575.1 of Pteropus alecto. NCBI lineage: Eukaryota > Metazoa > Chordata > Mammalia > Chiroptera > Pteropodidae > Pteropus > Pteropus alecto. Next base: position 2,517,273 of record NW_006432943.1, read on the forward strand.
TAGGACCATGCTGTCTCTGACGGCTGTAAGGGAGAATCTTTCCTTGCCTCTTCTAGGTTCTGGTGCTCACCAGCAATCCTTGCTATTCCTCGGCTTGTAGACGCATCACTCCAGTCACATGCCTGTCTTCTCCCTGTGTCTTCACAGAATCTTCCCTCTGTGCATGTCTGTGTCTGCATCCAAATCTCCTCTTTTTATAGACACCAGTCATATTTGATTGCGGCCACCCTAGTGACCTCATTTTACTTGATAACCTCTGTAAACCTGAGCATTTCCCTGGATTCTTTCCAAATGAGGTCACATTCTGAGGTACTTGGAGTTAGGACTTACACATATCTTCTAAATAAACAATTTAACCCATAACAAGGGCTATGAACAATCTGGAAAATAGTAATGGAATGTTTTCAGGCCCAAAATCCTCCATTTTTGGGAACCAGAATAATTCATATTCTCTGGGCACAGAGCTCCATAATAATTGAATTATTATTTCTTAGACCCTGCCACCTTGTAGTTCCCACCTTAACCGACTTTGATTATATACTGTTCTCCAACTATTTCCCTGCTTATTCCTTATGTTTAGTAATTCCTCTCTCATCCATCCCTTCAATGCGGTATTCTATCAAAACTGCCAATTGCTCCATAGTCTTCTTCCTGTGTTTGGCCAACAGGCAACTGCTTTAAATTACACTTGCTCTTTGGTCCCACTACACAAGGATGATTGAGTCTACTCTATGTAAAATTGGTGAGACAGGCCAATTCATTCTAAGAGTTAGCTGTTTTATTAGGAACAATGATATTTAAAAGTCACATTAATTTTTTTGGTTATTTTCTTTCAAGGTAATTTATTGTTTTGGCATTCACATAAAATAAGGAATAAAAGTAACTATAGTTCTTATTTACATAGGCATCGTCTATTTTCCTTTGAAACACAAAATGCTGAAAACATTCAGCACTCTCTTGGTTACCCAGGATATATTGGCTTGAGATGAATGAAACACATTTGCTTTTTGTACCTTATTTCTCCCTCTTTGGGAATTAGTATAATTATGATGAGTTTGGTAATTTTTATGGTTTGCAAAGCATGAAGTCTCATCTTAGAAAACCAAAAAGTCCCTTGTAATGACATGGATTGGAGCATGTCCCCATAATCTACTCTACATCCATAATTCAACTAAACAAAGAAATATAAAAATAAGAAATATTATCAATACCAATAATTAAAATTTTTAAATTAAAAAAATCTTATTATGTCTTTTGAGTTTTATTAGTTCCAGCTCCAGAGAAGAGCTCCATGTTGATGTCCTCGGCCAAAAGGGACAAAAACAGACGAATGACTTTCTTCACGCTTCTTGTTGGGCGAATCAGTCATGCTCCAGGGTCATGTTAAGTTTGCCATTTTTGTGCAAAATCACTTAATAAATTGATTAGCACCTTATCTTGGTGTCAATGCCACTCCAGTTTTAGAGATGTCCAAACTGTTTAAATATTAAAAACAAACCTTGGAGGACAACTTAGTGAGAAGGGACTTGTGCTAGCTGAAGATCAAAGGGAAACAGATAATTGCTGTATATATTTGATGTTAGCAAAGAAGTATAGTGATTTAGTCAGTGCACATGGTCAGAGCTTCTTGGCTGGCCTCATGAACAGTGGAGGCACTTGGAGAATATGCCAGGACAAGCATCTATAGAAAATTAGAGGGACATGTTCTAAAGAAAACAAGATTTTTAGCATTAAGAAGGTGACTATTAGAATGTGACTTCATGTAAACTATATTTTAGAAAATTAATGAACTCAGTTCTGGATATGCTAAAGGAAAAAAAGAATCCTTCGAAGTAGACAAATTTTAGAATGTATGAAGCAAAATATCATTACATTAATAATATGATATTTTAAGCTGGCATAGACATGAATTTTAAGAGAGCTATCGATAAATTATCAGTTAATCCTAGAAAAAAAAGATCCCGTGGCCAAATGTTAATTTATGAGTATTTTATTAACTTAGGCTCAGTGTCTGAGTTTTCCACACATGGTCAGTTAATGAATGTGTAATGTATTTGGTTATATAATTTATTGCAGATACGCTGGGGAAGATTTAGGTAAAACATGAGAAAAGAAGAAATATGAGAAGCAGCATTTTTCTTTAACCTTATGTGGATCATTCTCTTGAATGATTTAATTATAAACTATGGTGTATACAGAAAAAAATTTTAGGACATAAGTTCTATTCAGACTGAAAAGCAGGATTTAACTATAACTTTGTTTTTGTTTTTGTTTTTGTTTTTGCTTGCTTGACATTCTTCTTGATGAGGCTGTAGGGTGACATAGTTCACTCTTGTTCTTTTCTTTAAAGCAGTCACTTTAAAAGCATAAAGCATCCCTATAAGAAGCCTAGCCATGGAAGCAGAGATTGGGTACATTGACTTCAGACCATGTTCCAGCCATGCTTATCTAGGAGGATGCTCAGCCCTTGGGTTAGGAAAAGTTGAAAGTCATAACAAAAGCAAACTGTGAGCAGTTGTTCCCAAAGTGATTATGTGTTTGGTTTGGACTTCTACTTCCGCGAATTCCTAGGGTTCATTTGCAAAATGGTAAGTTCATTTTGTATTTGAAATATGAAGCATCTAAGGAAAAGAATCTTTAAAAGTAGAGTGACCTTGTTTTATATAAAATCCCCAACCACAGAATCTGCATGCCTGCACACCATCCTGTAAGCTATGTTACTTTAAAGTTTTTTAATGATATTAGTACTCTTCCCCAGATGATATAAGCTATGAGGGCAGGGATTCTGTCTGTCTTGTTTACTCTAGCATCTATTGCAGCGTCAGGAACAAGATAGGTGTTCAAAAACAAGTGTCAAATATTCGTCACATACGTAATTATAATTTAAGATGACTTTAAAGTTTGAGCTAAAGGATTTCTTTTCCCTCAAAACTTTTCTTCTAATATTTCTTATTTTAGTAAATGTTAACACTAATTAATTACCCAATTGCTAAACCAGAAACCTGAGCATTTCTCTGGATTCTTTTCTTTCCCTCATGCCCCATATTTAATAAGCTCTGTGGTTGTTGTCTTAGATCTGTCCTCCACTCCGTATTAGCGCCACTGCTGTGCAAGCCTAAGACACACTGTTTCTTACCTGGACACTGCAATGCTTCCCCTACCTGTTTCTTTACTTTTACTCTCAACTTTCTTTATTCTCTTTACAGCCCCCGAATGATCTAAAAACGGAAATGGATCGTGGTATTCTATTTCACAAATCCTGAAAAACTTCCCCCAGACATCACAGAAAACCCACGTCTTTACCAGGGTCTATAATGTCCAAATGGTCTGGTTCTCGCCTCCCTCTCCAATCCAATTTTGGTCTATCCTTCTGCTCATTCATTAAAATCTAGCTATGCTGATTTTCCTTCAGTTCCTAAAGAAATGCTATGCTTTTTCTCACCTCTTGGCTTTTATTCGTATAGTTTGGAATGAACTTCTCCTGGTCTTTGAATGGCTGACTTCCTCTCACCCTTCTGGTCTCCTTTACCCTCTGTTTATCCTCTGAGAAAATGTCCTTGAACCCCCTACCTAAATAAGTTTCCTTCACAGCCCTCACAGCCTTTCCTCAGAGCACTTCATCTGTTTTGCATGTTTTTATAGTCCCATTACTATTTGCAAAAATTAATAATTTGCTTATTATCTATCTTCTCTAGTACTTTGGAACATGTCTGTTTAGTTTACTTTAGCACCCAGTAAGTGTCTGACATGTATTGTCATTAGTAAATATGAACAGTTAATTTATTGAGTGATAGAACACCAACTAAATTATGTGTTTGTGTGTGTGTGTGAGTGTGTGCGCGCACGCGCATGTGTGTGTGTGTAGCATAAGAGAGATAGATGAAAAAGTTTTATTTTCTCCATTAATCCACTTACTTACTAAGCACCAAACATGTGAAAGCTGTTCCAGCACTGCTGTGAATTCACAGAGACCTGGTTTCTGCCCTCGTGCACTTATATGTATATCAGTGACTATAATTCAAGAGACAATTAATAAGAGAGATATTCCGGAAGTTTTTTCCATTTATGTACTATTTATACTTAATCTATTTTTAAAAAATTTGCATTAGCATTATGTTGTACACCTGAAACTAATATAATATTGTATGTTAACTATAAATGAAAAAATAATTATTTACAATTTTCATTAGACTATTGATGGGCGTTTAAAGGAGAAGAAAGTCCTTATCTGTTAGTGACTCAGGGAAGGCTTCACGAAGGAGCCCCTGTTTGACTTAAATCTCGATGAATAAAAGATTTTGAGGTGCAAACATAGTGGGAAAAAGCAGTCACCACACATGAGCAAAGCAAAAAGCGCACAGTTCACATGGCAGCTAGAAGAGGCCAAGCTTGCATAAAAGAGAACAGAGGGACTACACTTGTAACGTGAGGTTGTCAGATTGTGTGGTGCTTGTAACTGCCTGGTAAAGAGTTTGTGTATTGTTTGTATAACCAGAGGGGAGGCCCTGAAGGTTTTCAAGCTGGGTAGTGATTTAATTCAAACACGATTTAAGATGGTTAATCTGGAAGTGCCATGTAGGTTGGATAAGAACAGGGAGGAAATGGAAGTAAGGGCATGTGTTGGGAAACTTGCGGTTCTATGAAAAGAGAAAAATAAGATCTATGATGAACAGAGAAGGAATGGAGAGAAGGGGTAGATTGGAGAGGTACTGCAAAAGAGATATCTACCTGTTTCGACAACTCATTGACAGGGTCAAGGTGTAGGCAGCGGAGAAAAAGATACCTATGAAAATGACAATAAAAAAATAGAAAATAAGAGCAAAAGTCTGGTTTCATACAATAGTTAGAGGAGGAAAACCAAGAAGAGTTCAGTTTGAATAATTGAGTGTGAGATGGGGGGTTGCACATAGGGGTAAGGATTATGATGATAAGGTTTTATACTTTATGTCCTGTTTTCTACATTGGACAGAGGAAAGATAATATCTACTAATTCACTCCTCTTTAAGGATTTTATGAGTAGCAGTCTGGGAGATAACCGATTTCTTATTTCTGTGTAAATCTGAGCAAGTGGGGTAAAGTGAATGACCTTTGGCATAGAGTCAGCCTACATAGGTTGAAATTCTGACTTACTGCTTATTGGTCACCATGTGACCTTCTCAAACCATGTGAACTCACTAAACTCCGTTTCCTTCCCCATGAAACAGAAACAAATCTACAATTATTGTAATCTCAAGGACTAATGGAAGAATTTGACAAGATGATATATTTTGAAGAGCTTTGCAAATCCTCTTGGGAGGGCAGGATTGGCAAGGAAACTCTAGGTATGTGTCTGTGATGGGCGTTGGATATCGAATATATTATATATTATAAAACTGCTTTAAATAATTGTCACTTTTAATAGCTTTTATAGTGTCATTGTCCCAGAACATGCAATCATTTTTTAAAAAATTATTTTTTGTTTTGTTCATTGGTCAGGTAATCCAATCTTTTTCTTTAAAATTCTTATCAGGATGATCATTTCGTAAGTCATATAAATGTCTGATAACTGTTGTACACCTGAAACTCATATAATATTGTATGTCAACTATAAAAAAAATAAAATAAATTAAAATGCCAAAAAAATTCTTAGATAAAAGTTAAACAAGCAACCGAAGAGGATTTAGGACTTTACAATGGAAAAAGGAAGTAAGTTTGCAGCAAAGTTCTCTCCACTTCTGACTTGCAAAAGCCAAGCTTTCTCGCACTGCCTCCCTGTGTCTGCTGAGAGAAGCACTGGTGTGAGCTCCCACCACTTAAGATGCTGTCTCTGTCTGCTTCGGGACTGTAGACCTGTGGGGACACTGACAACTGACAGTCTTTGAATGCCAGCAGCAAAGCTCTGTGCCAGGCTCAAAAAGCCTACAATACTCCGTAGAGGAAAATAAAATCCTGCTGACAAAACCTTCCTAAAGCTCAGGCTGAACTTGGAGTTTATATTTATTAAACACACACACACACACACACACACACACACACATTTAGAGAAAAGCTCATTTCTAAACCTCCCTTACTGCTGCAAGAAATTTAATTTCTTTTGAAGTACAAGCATTCCAAAATGAGGGATGTGAAAAGTTATTGCAATCATTGAATATGGGGTAGAGCCTTTAAAATAAATAAGCACAACATTCACTCCCAAATAAATGACTTTTGTTTGAGTATTGGGTGGGTTTGATAAGAATGGTGTTACGACATTTAATGAGGTGCAAGGGAAAAATGGCTTTCATAAGTTCACATGGTTGTCATTATATTTTCTCCTACGTTCTCTTTCCCCAGAGCTTCGCCCTCACAGACCCACTTCTGAATCCTTTGGCATCCACTGCAGTAGAAGTCAGGGCATATGTTGATAACAGTCTGCATTCACCGTGGGTATATATATACATCTACTTTATGTACCAAGAAAAGCTACAAACAAGGGGGAGGAACAAGAAAGCTGTGTGCAAATTGTTTGTATTGGCATGTAGTAGCCTGCTGGAGTCCACACGAATTCTTTTGAATGAACTAAACATTAACACACACACACAAACACACCACGTGCACACACACACACACACACACACAATTTCCTAGAGCTTTAATCTTTTTTTCTTTCTATAATTCTTACCTCATGCGGATTTTATGTCTTGGTCAATTTTTAAAAATCAATAATCATCTTGTTGATTTCTGTCTCCCTTTTAAATCATCTCTTTCGGTGGCAACACTAGCTAAACATATCCCCAATTCCATTCCACTCATTAGTATTAATGCAGTAATCATCATTCCTTCCTTGGCTCCTTACACTTGTTTCAATATTTACATATCGGCCGAAGCTTCTCAAGCAGGAATAATGAGCCTGCACAAAGTAAGCGAAGACTTGTTTCCACTGGGGGGAGTTTATGGTGGAAGAAATGATATGTCTTATAATGATCAGTGAAAAGGACAGGAGGTGTCCCTGTTACTTGTAACACTTGCCCAGCACTGTGGTGGCGGCTGCGGTATCACCCCAGCTGGACTGATTCTCTGCCTCTCAAGTGACCATGAGAAATGGAATTGCCCTTTAGCTTCCTCCAGACTCAACTCAGATTATTTCATTCTTTTTAAGGGAAAAGTTTCTCTTGGTCAGAGAGCTTTTATAAGGACGTATCGGATTTTCAAGGCCTCTTGAAAGTACAGTTTTATACGTAAACAGCTTTTGTTAGATTTTTTTTCTATTTATTTTCCCATAAAATAAACAAGTTAACTTTTCTGCCTTCATCAAACACCAAATTCAACAGGTATTTATGGAGCACTTGCTGCTAGCCAGACATCGTGCTAGGAGCTGGAGCCCCTTCTAACTTACTCTCTCCCCCTAAGATGAAGTAAAAGTGAAAATAATATGAATTGAAGACAGAGTTTTTAAAACATGGAGACATTCTAGAGGGCATGCATCTGTTTGCTTGACCTAATTTCAGAGGAAGAGGAAAATTGAAAATATCTTCTATGTCTTAACAAAATCCTAGTCTTCTCAACCAAAATGTTCTAGAGACACAGATTATTTTTTGAGGCAAGCAGAGATCCTTTTGACTAATATTTGCCCCAGAGGAGTGGGATGTTTGTATATTTAGATATCAGTGCTTCCTGTCACGGGAGAACTAAAGACTTGTTCTCATTGCTCTAGGTTTCGGAGATTTGTTTTTGTCATTGGCAGTCCCCCGCTTTACCACTGGAGCTGCAGGGCTGT
>NW_006432943.1:2525053-2640056 GCF_000325575.1 Pteropus alecto
ACATCTATATTCAGGGCTAATTGTGGTTAATCCCACATTCAATACCCAGCTCTGGCTAGGGCTTTTGCCCATTTTTGTTTCTGTCAGCAGCTCAGAAAAGAAAGATCGGTCAAGGGGACAGTGCAAACACCACCTTCAGGCTGGAGATACTGACCCAGGGGAGCAGAGGAACTTGTGACGCAGTTTTATTCACACATACTGAATAAAAGCTGGTACAAGGGAGATTAAAAAATTGGAGGAGGAGAGAATACAGAAGAGGCAGGGGAATGGAAAGGTGAGAAACCAAGCAAAAGAGCTCTGGGTTCACAAAGTTGAAGCCTGGAGACTGGGCACCTACAGGGGACTCCTGACGCTGGCAGAAGATAGCGGATAGGGAACTCCGCTCAGCGATTCCGAGTTTCCTAATAGTCTAGCCTCACCAAGGATAAATACTTTGTGGAATAATCTTCTAACTTTAGAATCAGCAGGGATGTTAATAGTTGTCGATTCTAACCATCTCTTTTCAAGGGTAAGAGTACAGAGAATTTTAAAAGTTCATAAAATGCACAAATTTTCAAAGCCAGATCTCCCTAGAAAGACCAGGCGCTGTAGGCATAAAAAATAAAAAATAAAGGATTGTAAACTGACAAGGTCTTTGCAATCTGTGAGGTCAACCAAGGGTTGCCTCACCTCAAAAAAGCCAGATCTCTTGACTCTCAGGCCAGTGCTATTTAGTTGTTAGAGCCAAAAAAAAAAAAAAAAAAAGATGCAGGTTTCTGTGAGGTAGATAGAGTGATAAGCAGGACACCCTAAATAAGCAAAGTAGCTCATAGAGTAAAAATTCCAAGCGCATCCAAGTTCCTTGGAGAGGGACTAGACCAGGATCATAATAAACCAGAATCATAAATATAAACTGAAAAAGAACTGACCTGATTGTCTTCATCAACCTTCTGCACTTTTTGACAGCCTCTTCAGCTAGGATATTGGGAGACATTTTATTTTATTTTATGTGTGTGCGTGTGTGTGTGTGTGTGTGTGAGAGAGAGAGAGAGAGAGAGAGAGAGAGAGAAACCCTTCTCTGCCCTCCAGGTAACATGATTAGCTACACTGATTGATTGATTCCTTTATTTGTTCAGTCATCCATTACACATCTGTGCAGTCCTTGTTTCGTTCAAGTTCCTGAATTACTGAATTCTCTTCTTTAAGAAAGTCATCTCAATATTAGATATATTTCCAAACAATTAAAATCTGTTTCAGTACATTATAAATTATAATTATAAAGTTAATGTAATTAGCATACCAGCACGCATTTTTCATTTCAAATACCTTAGCTTGCTATATTATTTTTTAAAAGAAAGGGAGAATTAGTTAGGAATCCTCTTCCTGCCCCCAAATTTCTTAGTAGAGAGGGTTTCAGTTTATAGAAGATCTAATCTGCTGAGCTCTTGAGGTGAGCTAGGTAAAGTGGTGGAGTTTATTATTTCACTTAATGACTCATCATCCTCCAAGATACTTTAGCCCATTCTATAGTTAAGTACATGGATGCTCAAAGAGTCGAGTGACTTTCCCATGACCACTAATTTAAAGTGCCAGAGTCAGAATTCAGATCTAATGAGTCCCATTTTCCTATCTGTCCAGCACCAGGTCTCGGGGTAACCAAGGTTGACTGGTGATCTGCTGGTTGCATAAGTTGGTGATTGTTGTCTCCTTCAAATGGTAGACTGGCAGTATTTGTGAAGATTGCAGTGAAAAACTTGCCCCAAATTAAATGTTTTCTCTATATTAAAATAACTTATTTCTTCAATATTAAATGCTTTAGTTGTGCCATTCCTATATTATGTGTTAATTCAAAAACAAATAAGATATTTTTCTTTCTCTTAAGAGACTTATGGACTACTGGGAGTGGCAGTGACATGGGGACAAATAAATGCAGCACAGTGTTCTATGACTCCAGGATATATCAGCATGTATAGTGCTGCGGGTGGACAAGGGCAGGAGTGGTCAGTTCTGCTTAAGAACAAGGGTGAATGTGAAGATGACTTGTACAGAAGTACATGAAAATAAGAACATGGATTTGAAAATACCTGCACGGAGCCTAGCCCATACATTTTCATATATGGTCATTATTTTTGTTGTGAGAATCAGAAAGAACTGAAATGAATATATTACATTAATTTTGTTCTGTTGCTTTATTTTCATGAATTCGACATCTTCATTTCTTCTTGGCCCATATTTGTTTCTATTTGAAGCTATGGAGATGTGATCTAGATCTTTTGTCGGGGCAGCTTTACCTGCTTCTAGCTGCTTAGCACCAGGAACAGGAGACACAGGAAGTACCAGCTTCTCCAGAGTAAATCATTAGCTCGGGGTTTGCAAACTCTCCTTTCCTGTTCTCTTGTTTCATTAATTGGCAACCTTCTTCGCCTATATCATAACCTCCTCTTTGACCACATTCGCAAAGTGAAATGATGAGACTTGGGAAAAGAAAACAACCAGCTTCCAAAGGTGAGAGAAAGACCCAACATGGCGGAACCACTCTCGTGCTGAGCGCCAAGTGAGAGTATGTGTGTGGTTCTTTAAGTCACTGGGAAAGTTTTTAATGCTTGTAGAAACCAAAGAGCCCTGGAGAGTTACAGCAAGCCCCAGCGGTCACCAGCTGACACTTGAAAGAAACCGAAGCCATGTATCTACCCCAGAAAGAGATGGGGAAAGGACAACAGCAGGGGGCCAGCTGCGCTGGATATTTTTTGTTTTTGTTGTTTCTTCGCTTTAAAAAGTACATGTCATAGACATATCTTCATCAATCATTCTCCAAACATGATTACACAGGCCTGTTGGTAAGTTATTTTCACATACATTCCTAGATACTAACGTGTACACAAACACACACACACACACACACACACACACACACCACTTTCTCTCAATTTCTCTCTGTACTCAGTCCCATCAACTTTCCTTGCAACACTTCATCCTTCAACAATTACTCAAATCCACAGAAGCTTAAAAGTTGAAGATCTGTCATCTTTAGGTGTTCAGGCATCTTAGAATGCAACTTGAGTCTACTCTGAGAAACAGATCTCATGTCATCTCTACTGATGTTGAAGCCATTTGCCATAAGACTTTCTTCAAGGAATTAGAGGTGAGAGTGTTAAACTTACTAAAGGACAAATGAACCCAGTATTAAGTGCATGTGGTAGAAGATGGTACACACACCACACACATGAGCACACACACACTTTATTGTCTTTCCTATTTACTATGTACAAGATCACTAAAGTAATCCCACTTATAAACATGGTGTCCAGAAGGTGGCTGATCATCCACATCTAAGCTTTCTGCTCTTCATTAGAAAGACCATCTTGTTTGAGAAAGTAAGTTAGTATCTCTGTGTTCCAAATCCGGATTCCTATGGGAGACAATTTGGGGCCCAGGTTGGGTCTAATAACCTTCCTTGCTTTAATCAGCTGTCATGAAGAGAATGGACCCATAGAGAGGAAACAGAGATATCAACTTGTACAGCGTAGGTGAAGGCAGTTCCTAGGGGGTGGCAGTTCTTTGGGACCCAACCAAAAAACATTTGCCACAGGGACATATTAAGAGAGCCCTGACTTTGCTTCTAATAAACTAAATATCTTTGGTAATTTATTCGCATCCTCTGTGCCTTGTTTTCCCCATATGTAAAGCAATAATTTGAAATAGATGATATTTAAGCTCTCTTTCAGCTGTAAAAATCTATGAACATGTCCTATGACTTAACTGCTTGTTGTCAGTTATAACTGTAACTTCTGGTGAACCAAGTCAGATTGAACTCAAGAGTTTATCTCAGCTTCCTTTGAACTCCTACGAAAATGATCATGAAGAATAAGAGAGTAAACACCTGAGTTGGAAAGGACAGCAAGTGAGAGATGCCAGCAAACTCCAGAAGCTGGAAAGCTGATGGACAAAATTGACTTGGCAGAGCGGAGGAAGACAAAATCTGAGTCCAAAGAGGCCAACAAGAAGGTAGCCAATCTATCCACAGAACACCTGAAAGTCTCAGAATTTAGAGACACCAGTTACTTCTGAAGAAGACGGTGCATAAAAAGGTTGAAAACATGGGTGTTGGTTGAAAGTTTTTATAAAGAGTTGTGAGAACCCCAAATCACCCCAGGATATATGTCACAGACACTCAACTCCCCATCCACAGAGGACCAAATGATTATCAATTTACTTTCCGAAGAAACTGACCTGGAGAGGCCCTAGCTTCAGACCTTCAGCAGGCAGCAGGCAGGGCTGCAGCACTGTACTAAAACCAAGATCTACTGAGAAGAGCCTCTTCCAATCCAGACTCTTTTCCCTTGGCATCCAGAACACTGGTGACCAGGAGGGGATTAGAAGATTACCTTCTGGAGAAATTTAATGATTTAGGATAAAAGATCTACCCTGACTAGGTTTCTAACTCCTAACCACTGTTTCATAGACTCCACCATGCCTCGGAGGTCCAATCAGCTTAGTTCTTTTTTAAATCATATGAACAGATTGACAAGGATCTAGAGACATGTGAGAAAAGCCTTTAACACAAAAGCCAGAGACCAAAACCAGCAAACAGAAAAAGGAACTCAGGGGATTTGGAAACAATACAGAAAGTAGAAGAAAACAAAGGAGAAAAATATCAATATTTTCCAAAAGATGAGAAGATACTACATGTGAAGCAACAAGGGAGGTGAAAATAAATATTCACAGAATAAAAAATAGCTCCAGGAAGTAATATCAAGTATGGCCAACACAACACATTCAGAGAAAGATTTGAAAGTTAAAATTAAATATTGAGAAAGAAGAAAAAATTACAGATGGAAAGTAGAAGAGAATAGATAAGAAAATTAGGAGCCATCCAAGAGAGCAAACATCAAATCAGTAAGCAATTATTAACTCCAGGAAAATAGAAATTGTATAAGAAAGGAAACGTAGTCAGCAAACACTAGTTGGTTCTAGAATGAATGATAGATACTTACATAGCTATAATAAAATAAGTGCCTAATATTTATTTAACAAAAATAGCGACATAACTGCTTTTTTTGTATTCCAGTGAGGTTAGATATATAAAAGTGTATTGTTTACCATTTCTTTTTCTTTTATTACAAGTTATTATTCATGCCTTCGCTTATTTTTATTTGTGTATTTACCTTTTGTTATCATTATGTAAATATTTTTGTTATAATAAAAATATGCACTTTTGGGCTATGATATGATGCAATTTTGTTTTCAGTTTGTTCTTCTGAAGAAGGTGCATAAAAATAACTTTGTTATTTTATTTATATTATCTTTTTAACATATAGAAGATTTACATTTTAAATTTTCTAATTTTCTTCTTGCACAGAAGGTTCTTTTTTGAAAATAAAGGACATTAACTTGTATTTTCTGTTTTGACTGTTATGGTTTTTATTTTCCATGTGTATGAGTTGTACTATAACTTTTTTCTGCCATTAGACCTAACTCGTTGTCTTATCATGATTTATGAAATAATTCAACCTTTATTCTCCTTGGTTCAAAATGCCATTCTTATCATGGCATATGCTTGAACTTTAAAATTCATTGTTTTATTCATACAGGTACAAAACATTTCCCATTAGAATGCTATATAACAAGGGTTTTATCATTGTGAATACGATTTTTTAAAATCATGGTATTCTCTGATTAGTAGTCTTAAATAGGGAAGCCATTGCTATATGTATATTTATTTTGTAATATACCATCTTGCTGAACATTATTATTTCTTATAGTACTTGAATTAGGATAGCCAATATATGATTACATAATTTCTAAATGGTTACAAATATGTCTTCTCCTTTCATTTTGTTTTTATGTCTTGGTTAAAACTTTCAGAATAATGTTGAAAAGTAATGGTCATTATGGACACTCTAGTTCCTGACTTTGATGGAACTGCATATAAAGAAGTAATGTGAACTCATACGCCTACAAAAGCCTGGAAGCAAATAAAAAAATGATACAGGCCAAAGTAAGAAACCAACAAGGCAAGTGGCACAAAAAATAGTCACTACCACCTGTTCTCCATGCAGAGGAAAGAGTAGAGAGTGCTGGAAACTGTGACAAACCCCAGTGTGCAGAGCTGGTCTGCAGTGAGTAGCCACTATTTAGCTACAGTTAATTGTCCTGGGGCATAATTTACCAGTGCATCTCACAGTTAATTGTCATTGTGGGCATAATTTACCAGAAGTTAAAAATATGGAAGTTTACATAATTTCTAAATGCTGGCAACTAGGGCAAATTAAAAACAAAACATGTTACGAAAGTATATTTTAATTTATTCTTTACTAAGAAATTGTATCAAGGATGAATGCTTTCCTGATTTTGTAGAATGGATACTGTATCAGTACTGAGATGATTTACACAACTTTTATACTCCCAGAAAATTGTGCTTTTGTTGAAATTTTAAAATTTATTAGCATCAGGTTATCTATATTTTCTTGATATATTCTGAATTGAAAATTAATCATATTTTCTCATTAATATTTTATTAGTCTGCTAGCACTGCCATAACAAAATACCCCAGACTGGGTGGCTTAAGCAACAGAAATTTATTTTCTCACGGTTCTGGAGGCTGAAAGTCCAAGATCAAGGTATAAGCTCGTTTGGTTTCTCCTGAAGCCTCTCTCCTTGGCATGCATATGGCCATCTTCTTGCTATGTCCTCATACGGCCTTTCTTCTGTGCTTATGCATCCTTAGTGTCTCTTCTTCTTCTTATAAGGATACCAGTCTTATTGGATTCCAGTTAACCTAATTTACCTGTTTAAAGTCCTTATCACTAAATACAGTCACCTCGGAGGGGGTTACAGCTTTAATATATGAATTTTGGAAGGACACAATTCATTCTGTAACATATTGGTACCTATTTTTTCTCCTTTAGAATTACTAGCACTTTCTTTTTTATTTTTACTTCCCCATAGAGTGCCAAGCATCCTTTTCTACCAGCGGCATATTCCTGTATGCAGTATTATGCCTGCTCAGTAAAGTTGGTAAATAAAACCAAGAGCAAGCACATGGGACTTTACACACAGATGAAAGTGTGATACCTTTGGGAGTCCAAACACGGTGCTTCGTTGACAAAGGGTATTTCTGAGGAGTGAGTGAGTCCTTTCCACATCATGATGAAGAGTATAGACGCTGGAGACAAGCTTTCTAAATTCAATTGCAGATCTACTACATAACTGTGTGAATTTGGATAATTTACTTAACCTCTCTGTGCCTCAATGTTCGCACATGTAAAACGAAGTAGTAATAGCACCTACCACCACAGCTGTTATTAGGATTAAATAAATTAATATTTGCAAAGTGCTTAGAAGATTGTCTGGAACATTCTAGTTGCTTTGGAAGTGTTTGTAAATAATCAACTGCTCCAGGTGTTGCAGGAATCATAGCAGTGGACGAGCTAGAACGTATAGGCTCTGTTGTCAATAGTGTTACCACACAGTGGGGCCCCAGAAACCGGTGCTGATAAGGGTGCCCAATGGGATTCTATATTATTTCTCCCTCTAAGTCACTTACAGACAGATCTGGCCCTTTGAACTGAGTGAACTTCTTTCAACATAGATAATTTGGAGACGAGGGTATAACTACAAGTGATATTGTACTTGTGCTGGTTTAGCTCTGTGGGTTTAAGCCATGTCTGATTTATATTCCAACCTAGCAGATTAATTCATCTCAGTTAAACATAGCAATTCTTTGTCATATTTTTAGAAAATGTTCTTTCTTGTCTTTCAAGTTGTTTGCCTTTTGTTTGTGATTTTGACATATTTAAATGCATTTTAAATGTTTATGATGTTAAATCTTAATTTTTTCCTTTTGTGATTTCTTCGACTGCTTTTGGGCTTTGGCATTTCTAACCATTTTAAGATTAGGAAACCTGTTTCCTTTATTTGCTGGGCAAGAGATTCTCATGCAGGCCACGATACTGGCAAATAAATAAATACAGTAGTGATGGGATCAAAAACAGAAATTTAGCAGAGATGGGATCAAATATGAGCTGGAAATCTCATTTATTTAGAGAATCAAGTAAATTTTTGCCTTGCTAACAATTTTATTTCTCGGATAATCAAGGAAGTTGAAGAAGACTACTATTATCAACTTAGTTATCTTTACTGGTTGCTTAGTAAAGTCTAAATTTGGGGAAAAGTGACTGTGATGTCTTAGAATCTATGATTGGGTAGAGAAAGTTTGACAAAATAGTTGCCCGTTATTGACTAGAAGTGGCAAATATACAATATGCAAGCACCCTCTTCCTCATCCTAGGCCAATGGCTGCCATCAGTAATTAATAGAAAAACTTTTTTTCTGCTGAGCTTGGATATGGTTTCTAATCTTTCCCAACCCAGTTCTTTAGAGAGTCACTATTAACAGATCAACTTGACAAAGAGCTTTATTTTCTATCCCTTTTCCATATTATAAAGAAAAGTGTTTTTAAAGTTTCAAAAAATATATAGGTTAGGAGCTGATAATTACTGTGATAAAATTTATGTCACTGTTTATTAATATACTCATGTATCACTTGTCACATCTAATTATAATAGACTCCTTAAATGATGATCTCTCCTGCTGGATCAATAAGGCCCTCGATGGTGGGAACTATTCCTTCTTCCTCTTTGTACCTGTGATGTCTTATGAAGTGCCTAGTGGCATATCAAACTGATTCAAGAATGCTGAATTATATAGTGCTACTAATAAATATGAAAACATTACACACACACACACACACACACACACACACATACACACACTTAGAAATTTGTATATTTGAAAACTATTTTTGTACACATTGTTTTATTTGATCATATAGCCTACTTTTTCCAGGAGGGAAAAAGCTGCATCAAAATAGTAAAATGAAGGGTCTTTGAAGATAATTTTCAATTTAAGATTAAAGTAGGGCATGATCTTTTTGTGGTAACAATTGATTTTCCCAGAAAAACGAGATTTATGAAGGAAGGATAAGCTGTATTGGCTAAATGCTGCGGAATTCCTTACAATGCGAGTGGCAAAAATGAGTCTTTGAAACCATGTCAAGTTTTGTGGCTTCATTTCCTCTGATGTGGGTCAACTTGGTAAAGGCTTAAACATAGTGCTTACGAGGAAATTAAGGATGTCCACTTAATTGAAAGAAAAAAATTGTATGCTGCTTTACTAAGTAGATATAATGATTTTTTTTCTGCAAAAGGAAACAGTTATAACCCAGGTCAAAGCTAGAAAACTCCCGAGAGCATTGCTGGTCAACTGTTCAGCAAGACCATGTTTCTACTTGCATGACGAGTGAAGGCAATTCATTCTCATGACAATGTCAAGACAGAACGGCTAAAATGAAAACAGTGGTGAGTGATGTGGCACTGCTTGACCTTTTTCACAGGGGAAATGTGAATATAAGAGAAAGTAATTTAAACAGAAGTAAAATGGGGGTACCTTTAGTTAGCAAAATCCCTGAAGCCCCTAGTCATTCTTCTGTACCACACAAATCCTGTAGTTACTCTGCCCTAGAGCAAAGTTATTTGGATTGGTAAACACAGACCAGAAAAAAAAAAATTCAAAAAACAGGAAAACAGTGAAGGGATGATAGCCTCGACATCTCTAAATAACAAGTCAGAAGAAGTAGAAGTTAGAGATTCCATTGATGATAACTTTATGTTGAAATGGTATTTCAGGAAGATTAATTGACTGGGTGTTTTCATTTTCATGGATTGAAAGGGAGAGAGAGAAAATCTAACCAAAGATTAACAGCTTAAAAATCTACTGCAAAGATCTAGGTGTAACTTTATCATATTTTGAGCTACAAGAATGGCAGTTTGGATGAAAGAAAGGATGGCAACAAGGACACTACGAAGAGAGTAGGGAGAGTATTTGAGGACTGCGTAGATGAAGTGTGGACAAGAGGGAGAAATAAAATGCATGATTTGCACTATCAGGTGGTCATTTTAGTATCACATAAATATTCTAAAGTAAGACTTTGATTTTAAAAAGAAAACATGCTGTGTTTTTTTCCTGACTTGGTACTAATCCCTTTTCTCCGCATTCTTTCATCATTGAGAACATGTAATTAAAAGTCAGCACAATGTAGCGGAGACAACGGTGAATTGGGTCAAGGTTATCAAGTCCAAGTTCCAGTTCTCCTCCTGAGTAACTCTGTGATTTACCCTTTCAAAGCCTCCGTGTCCACAGCTGTAAGATGATGTAGGGCCAGGCAATCTTAAGGTCTATTCCATTTCTAAATTTCTACATCAACTTTTCTACAGGTTGTAAATATTTTCTTCTAACAAAATGTGAAACAGTGGCATTTCTATAAAAGGTGTTGCCCCTTACAGTGTACAATTTTCCTTTGACCTTTATCATTATATTGGCATCTACCTTTAGGTTTAAAGACTTTCATAAATTCCAGTTTGTGAACTCAGGGAAATGGAAAGATCAGAAGAATAATTTAATGCTGTTACAGGCAGTTGAACAGGCCAGGAAAACAGAAAATGAAACTAAGTCAACAAGCAAAATGATGGATGCCACACAAGCCAAGGGGTGTTTTAGAAAGGAGAGAGATGCCACTGCAGCATACCACATGGGGCATTAAAACCAGGGAGGACATCAGCGCAGGCCTTGAATATGGGAGGAATTCAGCTCATTTCTTTTTTTAACCCTCTAGCAAAATCTCCATTTGTCAGACTGAACCCAGATTAAAGTAACAACAAGGTGAGTAATGAGAGAAAGAAAGATAAAACTTGCCTTGATGATTTAACCTGAAACTACAGTAAGTCATATAAACACCTCTGAGTGTTTTCATTTGTGCCAGCCTTGTGGCAGAGAGACTTGAGACTGCAGTAAAGTTTCTTTCTGTCTAAATTCTGTCCACTTCTCTTATAGAATCATCAATAGCTAAAATTCTTTTAATCTTGGAAAACATATCACTTACTCCGGAATTAGGACGTAAGTTAAAAAAAAAAAAAAGGTATTCCTGGATTTGATGACATATTGACTTAAATGCATATGAAATTGTGAGTGAACGGTAGCAGATTTTGCCTAAAAATAGATTTTGATAGCACAGAACCAAAGAGCTGTTTCTGGAATCAAGAAGGCTGCTATACAGATAAAAGATCATTCAAGATAGGAGAACAGAGGCATTGAGCAATCAACTTGCCTCTTGCACTTTACAAAAGCTAACTTATTTGATTCTCAGTCATTGTAGCTGCCCTCAGGACTCATATTTGTGTTGATGGTTTCAGTTAATGGATAATGGTTTCTAGATCTTTTCCCACTCTTTGAATTCTTCTGCCCAAGGCCTCAGCCTTGTTGCTTCTCTGTTGCTAGAAATACAATGGGTAAAATGACTGCTAGAAAAAAAACTGGGAGAAAGAAACCAAAGATGTGTCTCCAACTTAGTAAACCTATGTTGTCTTCCCAAACTCCTGTTTCTCTGGGCCTGACCGGATGGAGCCTCTTCAGGAACAAATACTCCCATGTAGAAGGAAATGCCTGAGAATCAAGATCATTGAAAAATGAACCCACAAATGCACTGTTTCTGGGGGAATAAATGTGTGCCTTTATCAGAAACAACTTAATCACTGGACTTAAAGATTTGCTTTGAAAGCACCAGTTAAGTCTTCCGAACATTGCACACTGCTCTTTATTATTATTGCTAATTGAAAATCCATAATGTGAACTAAGCACCTTTTTTTAGTAACGGGAAAAAAGATGAGTTCAGCTACTGCGGCTTGACAGGTAGCCCGGATGCTGCTTTCTAATGATGTCTTAATGTAAAATTATCCATAGAAGAGAAAAAAGAACATATTTGTGTCATGCATTTACAGAAATGATGACTCAAGTGTGCAGGGCTTGAATGAATAGTGTCTTCATTTCTGAACTTCAGCAAACCTTGCTGATATTTTTAGCTGCCCTTAAACAGTCATGAGAATTAGCTCAGCATGTGAAAGAAATTAGGTCAAAGTTTTAAGGAAAACAGGATGAGGGAAAAATTGTTTACATGGAAAACATGAGCAATGGCACAAGTCCTGCCCTTCTTTTGATTGCCAGTGCCCTCAGCAGAGCTATTGCAGTGTTGATGCGGAGGTGGAGCATGGAGAAAGCCAGTCAACAGTACACAGGATGTTGCCTTGGCCAGCTGCAAAACGCAGTTTTATGGCTTAGCCAGAAGACAGGTTTGGAATTGCCAATTTTTGTTTCCAAAAATTCACTAATTTGGTGAGTGGGGAAAAAATCAGACTTCTAAAAAACTTTTATTTTGAAATAATTTTAGATTAACAGAAGAATTGCAGAGATAGTATAGAGAGTTTCCATATACTTTTCACTCAGTTTACAATAGCTAAGAATTTTAGTTATTGATGATTCTATGTTAGCATTTTACATAGCCATGATACGTTATCACTGCTAAGGAAGTAACATTGGTATGATACTATTAATTAAACAACAGGTTTAGTCTTCTTCTCCAGAATTGTTTTTGTTTTCTCTTTTAATTCCTTTGTCTTTCCATGTAAATTTTAGAATTAGTTTGTCAATATCTATGAAAGAGCTTGCTGAGATTTTGATGAGAAATGCATTGTATGTATAGATCTACAAACTAAACAATATTGAGTCTTAAAATTCATGGACACGTTTTATTTCTCGTTAGTTCCTTGATCTCATTATGTTTTGTACTTTATATGGAAATAGTGCACATTTTCTGTAATTTATGCTTAAGTATTTTGGTCCTATTGTACATAGTATTGTTTTTTAAATTTCAAATTTCAATTTGTCAGTGCTAGAACTAGACTATAGAAATATAATTGACCTTTTTTTATATTGACTTAGTATTTTCTATCTTGCTAAACTCAGTGTTTCTAGGAGCATTTTTATAATTTCTTTGGGATTTTCAATGTAGACAATCACAATGTCTGCAAATGGAGACAGTTTTATTTCTTCCTTTCCAATATGTATCCCATTTATTTATTTATTTATTTATTTAATTATTTAGTCTTATTGCACCAGGTAAGGTTTCCAGCATAATGTTGAAAAGGAGTGGTGAGAGAGGACATCTTGTTCCCTGTCTTAGGGGGAGAGAATTTAGCCTCTCATCATTGAGTGTGATGTTAGCTGTAAGTCTTTTGTAGATACCTCTTATTAAGTTAAAGAAGTTTTTCCTATTTTACTTTTACAAGGAGTTCTTTTTTTAAATTAAGAATAAATTTTGAATTTTGTCAAATGCTTTTAATGTATATACTATTATAATCATATGGGTTTTCTTAGTCTCCTAATATAGTGAATTTAATTGATTGATTTTTTTAACGTTAAGCCAGCCTTGCATTCCTGGGATAAATCCTGATTAGTTATCATATATTATCCTTTGATTTAATTTTCTAATATTTTGTCGAGGATTTTTACATATATGTTCATGAGGAATATTGGCTCGAATTTTCTTTATGTATAACTAAAAATATTATTGCATTTTTATTGTAGAATATGGCATGTCTTTACGCGTTTGCTTTAGATATTTAGCTTGCTTATTGTTCTCTGAGCTTCTCAGATCTATTTTTTTCTGTGTATCTGTTACCAGTTTTGGAAAATTCTCATACATTCATTCTTCAGATGTTACTGCCACCTCATTCTCTTACTCTCTTCTCCTGGGATTCGAATGATGTGTATGTTAGGCTGTTTGATGTCCCACATCTCTTGAATGCTCTTTTCTGACTTTTCAATTTTTATTTCAATTTGGATAATTTCTATTGACCTATCTTCAAGTTTACAGATTATTTTCTCAGCTGCGTTGAGTCCACCAACAAGCCTGAAGTCACAAGATTAAGTCACTCTTCATCTCTGTTACTGTGCCTTTGATTTCTAGTGTTTCCATTTGCTTCTTATCCTTTTGCTGAAATTACTTACCTATTATTGCCTGTTTTCTACCTTTTCTTTAGAGTCTTTAAAATCATAACCAGTTATGAGATTATTTCTTTCCTTCTGCTTGCTTTGAGTTTGATTTGTTCTTTAGATTTGTAAAATGGAAACACAGTCTGAATCTGAGTCTGATGATCGCTTTTGCCTTTCAGCCTAATTTTTTCCTTTTTCTATGCCTCTTAATTGTTGATAACAGCCAGATATGTTGTATAGGACAGCTTATACTGAGAGAAATATATTTTATGCTTAGAGATGAGGACACCTTTCCTTCTACTGGACCTTTAATGTGGTGGTTTGTGTTAATATTGTCTTGAGTTCAGCTGGGTTTGAAATTTACTGTTGCTATGGTTCCCCTCAGCGAATCATGTTATTTTGGTGATACCATGTGTCAAGTGTAGGCTTGTGTACCATAGTGTTTTTCCTCAGTGTATGCTCCCCAGAGATAAACTGTCTCTTGAAGTTCTTTCAGAAATACCTCCCAGTTGTTTTCGCTCAGCCCGTTATTGTGCTGGTAGGAGGTATGGGACAGGGACTGTTCTCCCATGTTATAATGAAACCCTACTCTAAGGTAGACACTGGGCATTTGGGGTCTTCCCAAGCACTCCTGCACTTCCTCAAGCTCTAATGCAGGACTAAGCATGTATTTCTGCTTCTCCCAAAGAGGTGCAACATTATTATTTTTCTTGTTTCCTTACTCCAGATGCAATGGACTTCAACCAGTGTACAGTAGTTTTTATTGCTCTTTGCAGATTAAGACTTCCCCCGCCACCCAGGGAGACAGGGGAGATGGACCTGGGAAGAGTTTTAGCAGGGGCTGCTATTTCTTTCTCCAAGCCAGCACTATGAGGGAAGCTTTTTCAGAATTCTCTATGACTACGTTGAGGAGTTTATGGAGAAAAAGCCTATAAGAGGGTGAAAAATCCCTGTATCTCCATCACCCAGAGACTTCACACTAGCTCACGTTTGCTTCTAGCAATTTGTCAACGTTTTCACTGAATCACCTTTCTGGCTTATATATTATCTGGAGACATGTGCCATGGGTAAGCAAATGCTCAGTTCCTAGCTACAGGCATCTGTCTCTCTCCAGACTGATGATTAGCTGTTGAGTTTTCAGTTCTCAGATGAGTTCAATAAAAGTTGTTAATTTTCCACTTGTCTGGCTTTTTTCTTATTTTAAGAGCTAGAGGAATGCTATTCCCAGCTTTATACATATATAAATAGGAAAACAATTAGTAGAATTTTGATGTGCTTTTCAGCTCTTAAATTCTATGGTATGTAAATTACTGACCTCCATGTGTTTTGTTTTGTTTTGTTTTGTTTTCTCTTTTCTCTTAGGCACATTTTGTGCAAGATATTTATAAATCTTTTGAGGTCTTCTTATAAAGTCTTTTTAATTAGCACCCTGCTATTAGAAAGACTTCTTTCCATCATTCCTTCCTTCTTTCTTCCCACCCTCCCTCTCTTCCCTCCCTCCCTCCCTTTCTTCTTTCCTTCCTTTCTTCCATTCTTCCTTCTTTCCTTCCTTCTTTTCATTCTCCCCCATCCTCTACTTTTAAAGTTTTGCCTTTTTTGTTTCTTTATATATTTTAGATCCAACTCTGTTGTCTGTTTCATACATTATGAATATCTTCTCCAAACTTAGAGGACTTAAAAGAAGTGAAGTTTTGAATATTGATGTACTCACATTTATCAGCCTTCTAAGGTTTATTCCTTTTTCTGTCTTGTTTAAGAAATATTTTATTTTACTAGATCATAAACAAGAGTATCACTTTATGTTTTAAAGTTTTACTTTTTAAGCACATTGGAATTTTGTATGTTGTGTATGGAAGACATGATTTTATTTTTTCCCATGAGGACAACCAATTTTCTCATTACTGCTTATCGAGTAGTTTATTTTATTCTCCTGTTGTAGTGCCAATTCTCTCATGATATTAAAGTCCAATAAATTCATGAGACTCCTTATAGGAGCTGTATTCTGTTCCATTAGTCTACTTGCCTATCCTTACATTATTTTAATTATTACCAGGTTTTTGATATCTGGTAGGGTGATACTTTTGCTTTATCCTTCATCTAACTTTTTTTTTTTTTTTTTTTTAGCAATTCTTGGCCATTTATTTTTCTATTTTAATCGTAATTTCAACTTACCAAGTTCTTTGGAAAATTTTTAAGTGTTTTGAAAATCCAGTAGGTTTATAGATTTATTTGGGGGAAAATTGAATGCTTAAAATATTAACTTTTCCATTCCAGGCACATTATATCCCTTTTCATTAATTGGGCTATATTTTATCTCTTTTAACAATAATTAATATTTTTCTTGATAAAGTTCTCATATATGTTTTTTTTTTCCTTGCTTTATTACACTGTCTAGGATCATTAACGCAATGTTAAATAAATAGAAGTAATGATAATGGGCATATTTCTTTTTACCTTGACTTTGATGAGCATGTTCTTTACATTTCCTACTGAAGGATATTTGTGATATAGGTTTTCGTTACACATCTTTTTTCAGGTTCAGGAGGCTCCCTTCAATTTTTTGTGGGTAAACTTTTTTTTTTTAATCATTAATGGTTGTTAAATTTTATATAATAATTCTTTTTGCATTTATCGAGACAATAAATTCATCTTTAATGAGTTAATGTATTAAATTACTTAATAGATTTCTTAATGTTAAATCATTCTTTTAGTTCCAAGGTAAATTTTCTTTGGTCATAATTAATTTAAAAATACATTACTGAAATAGTTAACTAGTACATTATTTAGGATTTTTGCTTCTATAATTGAAAATAGCTTATAAATTTTCTTTCTTGTACTCTCTGGCTCCAGTTTATTTATAAAGTATGTATTGGCACTCACAAAATACGTTGGAAAGCTTTATCTCTTTTTCTATAAAAGTAGAAAGTTTTTTTTTTTCTCCCTTGAAAGTTTGGTAAGACATGCCTGTAAAATTTGTAAAATTGTGTGGGTCCTTTGCTTCTATTTTGGATCAAGTTTTGATGACTGATCTGATTTTGTTAATGGGCATAGATGTTTTCAGTATTTTAATTTCTTACTAGATAAATTTTGTAATTTGTGCTTTTTTCCACAAATTTATACATATTGTACACATTTTCAAATTTACTAGCATAAAATTATTCCTAATTGTCTCTTATCATTTTTCTTTTATCAGTGAATATGTCTTCTTTTTCATTCTTAATATTGGTATCTTTCCCTTTCCTGATGCTCTATCCCCTTTTTTCACCCTCAACTTGGTCACATTTGGCAGTTTGTCTGTTTTGTTTTTCCAAAGAACAGACTTTTTTATTGGTTCTTTTCAATTATTTTTATCTTATGTATCAATTTCTGCTTTTACTTTGACCATTTCCTCTCATATATATGCCTCAGGTTTAGTTTGCTATGAATATTTTTACTTCTTGAATTTGTACTTTGCTCATTAATTTTCAATTTACATTTAAATTGTACAATGTACATTTTCCAATGTATATTTAAAGTTATAAATGTATCTTAAATATTGTTTTAACTGTATCACACAAATTTTGATATATAGCATGCTTATTGTGCTTCGATTGTTAATATAATTTCTAGTTTGATTTATTCTTTGACTCACGAATTATTTGGCATTTTCTTTTTCTAATTTCTTTAGTTTTACTGTATTATGCTAAAAAATATTATTTATAATTATATTACTTTTTTGGTATTTTTTGAGACTTCCTTGGTAGCTTTGAAAGATTTTTTAAGGAAATGTTCCATATGCAGGTTTATATATGTCTTTAGACATAATTTTTCTAAAGTTTTTTCCTTATCTATTATTTGAATCTTCTATATTTTTCCTACTTTTTGGCTGCTATACTTTTGATATCTGAGAGAGATGTTTGAATCTCCTAATATTATTACATATTTTTCTGTTTCGACTTATACTTATGCTTTTTCTTTTCTTTTCGTTTTTCTTTTCATTCATTCATTCATTCATTCTTTCTTTCTTTCTTTTTCTTTTTCTTTTTTTTGCTTTATATAGTTCAAGGTTGTAACGTTAAGTGCGAACAGGCTTGGAATTTCCATGACTCCCTGGTATTTTTCTCTTTTCTCATAAAATTAAGACTCTTTCTCTTTTCTTCTCAATAATACTTGTACTTTAAATTACAATTTTTCTAGTGCCAGCATGGCTACATCATTTTTCTTTTCATTTATTATTTTTTTATTTAATCTATTTCCATAAATTTATTTTCAAATTTTCAGTTTCAACATATTTTCTCTTATAAACAACATATATTTAGATTTCTTTTTAAAAACCCAGTGTTACTTTTATAAATAGCATATTACTGGATTTTTGTCAAGTTTAATTTGTTTACATATATTATGATTAGTGATTTATTAGATATTATTGTTATTTTATTTTGTGTTTTCTAGTTATACTTTTTATTTAAAATTCCTATTCTTTATTAGACTTTTTATTTTTTAAATCTCCTTTTCCCGTCCTCTACTATTTGGAAGTTATATCTTATATTTCTATTACTTTTATGTCTTTTCCTAAAATTTTAACATACACATTTGCTTTAACAAAATCTAAAGTTAACATGTCTCTATTCCTTTCAAATAATAGAACACTCTTATGTTACTCTAACTTTAGTCACCAACTCTCATTTTCATGTTATTGTTTTCCAGCATTTTTATTTTTCCTTATTTTAAACACATCCAATTTTGTCTTATTCATTTTTAAAAACTTAATGTTTTAATTTTAAAAATAGATTTGCTTTTTTCCTAATTTGTTTACATTGCTTCACACAATTCACTCTTTTCTTTTAGATTAAATTTCCTTTTACTAAAGTATATGTTTTAGTAGCACATACCGTGGATGTCTATGTAGTCAATTCTCTCAATGTGTCTCTAAAAATATCTTTTTTTTCCCCTTCCTTTTAATCGATAGTTCAACATTTGGAGGATGGTATTTCATTGTCCTTTGGACTCTAATGTTGCTGATGAGAATTTTATAATTTTTTAAAAAAGAATCTGTCTTTTGTCTTTTACCGAGTTATTGTTTTTTCTATTTGGCTTTAATGTTTTACAGTTTCTCTGCTTTTTGGACTTATTTTTCCCTGAACTCTCACTGTGCTTCTATAATCTAGGAGTTCATGTCTTCCATCAATTCTTGGACATTCTCAGCCATTATCTCTTTCTGAATGTGGAAAAATATGGTAGGAGCCAAATTATGAGTACAGAATCAAGCATCTTTCTCTTTAGCCTTCAAGAGCATGATTCATTAACATTTAAGAGTATCCAGGCTATAATAGTTTGGGGGTAAGGGGCACGAGAAGACACAGGCTTTTCAAAGCTTAGCCATTGAGCCATCACAATTCTAATTTCCAATCTCAGGCAAATCAAGACATAGTTAAAGACTAACAGAGATTACCCAGCATTTTAGTTGATGGGTTAGAAGGAAGGTTAGAGGGCATATAATAGATTGGTTGATTGATTGGTTGATTGATTGATCGATCAAATGTTGATTTAATATTTTCTGAGTACCAAACAGTGAATTGGGCTTTTTGAGATTTGGAAATAAATAATATTTATGTCACCTCATGGACATGAACTATAGACTAGTGGTTACCAGAGGGTAGGGGATGTGGGGAGGGAGGAGGTGGATAAGGTAAAAGGGTCAAATATAGGGAGGTAAGGGGATGGCGAAGTGGGTAAAGGGGAGCAAATATATAATAGCTGAAAGAAACTGGACTTTGGGTACTAAACACACAATAAAATATACTGATGTCAAATGATAATGTACACCTGAAAATTATATAATTGTGTTAACCAATGTTACCCCAATAAACTTAATTAAAATAATAATAATGTTATTATTATTTATGTCTCAGCTTTGACTATAGCCTGAATCAACTGGCTAAGTATTTATCATTAAAACAAATTTTTCAGACATTATTGGGCTTATTAAGATGCTGTTGAAAAGTCTTAGTACATATTTTCAACTCAAAATATTGGCTGCATCCTACATATATTTCTCTATACTGTTTATCACAGCCTGAATTGTCTGGATATGGGCTTTCAATGACCCGACTTACTAAAGTTAGGCTGTTATATTTATGGAAGTAGAACTCCATGTGGGGTAGTGAAAATATCATCTTTGGATGAATGCCTCTTCACACCTTCCCAAGGGTCAAGCTCTTTAATGAGGGACTCAATGACCTTGTGCAGTTTCTCTGGGGAGCTGTATTGAAAATTTCCCAGTTAAAGGAAAGTCTGAAATTTTAGATGTTATCACTAATGAATATGAAAACTAATGGGAGTTTCATTGTTTTAATTCTGTGTCCAGGGACTAAGTTGGATGGTCATAAAGAGAAAATAGGACCAAATTTGAATTAAAAAGTTGTGTGTTCTTTTGTAGAGTAATGCAAAAATTTAAACTTTGAACATGTTTGGGGGGATAAGAGGGGAAGTTTTGGAGAAAGAACTTCTGGAAGCAAATGTGCATTAGGCTTGAGCACACTCTGTTTTTTCTAATCTACTAAAAATACATGGTAAAAGACTCTGTCTTAATTAAAAGTCAATATGAATGTAAACCTTAATTGAACCCAAGAAAGGCAGGGTATCAGAGTTTCGTTTTGATATCCTAATTGTTAAGAGCCAAACTTATCATCATTTTCTCTGATGTGCTGCTCCTCCTCCAAAAACAAAACAAAACAAGAACAAACTCATGACATCCTTTCCCAAGATCCTATGACTAATTAGGTGATTATAACTCTTAGTTGTGAATTGTGGGTTGTTATTTGTGTATTTCCATTAGACAAAAAAGTTTGATGAAGCTTTTTTTTCTTTTAATTATAAAAGTAATAATTTAAAAATTACTTTTAATTTAAAAGTAAAAATTAAAAATTTTTTAAATCAACTAACACATTTACTTCCTCAGGGATTCTGATATGCCCCTTGTGGCATTTAATCTCCAAGGATGGTCTCTAATGAGCCATGCTTCCAGGTATTCACAGCCTTGCACATCCCCTCCCACAGTATATACTTCCCACAGGTAATTCATGACTATTTGATTTTGGAAGCCTGGAACTGCCATGTAAGAAGTCTAAGTACCTTGCTGGAGAAGCCACATAGAAAGAAGTGACCCTGAGGCAACATGGATAGGGAGGAATGCCAGCTGTCTCAGTGTCCCAGTTGATCCTAGATAAACTTCAGCCTCTTTCACAATCTATTCGCAACCTTGTCACAAACTCTTGAGTCACCCCAAAAGAAACCTGGAGGAAAATTCAACTGAGCTCAGTAAACCCAGAAAACCATGAAAGATGATATATATTTGTTGTTAGTTTAAGCTACTGTGGGGGTTCAGAATGAGTCACCCCAAGATGTACCTCTGTGGTGTGCAGATTTTTTTGAGCTAAAGGCAACTTTAGCCACAGGCTCAAGAGTAACTTGTGTTCCCTCCTTAATGACCTAGAAGAACTCGAATTCTCTTTTGACTTATCTTTAGGGCAAGACAAACTTTTATTTCCTAAACACTCTTTGAATGACCCTGTAACAACCCTTTGAAGCCCCCAAAGGCACCTTAGCTCATCAACCCTTTGAAGTCCCCAAAGGCACCTTAGCTCATCATCTCAGAATGTCTTTTACACCTATGTGCCTTTCTGTCTCTGAACCTCTCATGCATGTGGGGTCTCTGATTCTCATGTATGCAGGGTTCTCACACATATGTATGTATTAAATTTGATTATTTTCTCTTGCCTGTCACATGTCTATTTGGTTATTAGACCAACCAGAAGAGCCTCGAGGGTACGGGCAAGTTTGTTCCCCACACTATCAAGTTTTGGAGCAATAGGTAGCCGGAAATAGCCCCTAATGGGCAGCTTATCTCCTCCCTCTCTTCCCATTCCTCACTTCTTCTGAAAATATCTTGTACAATAAGATTTGAGGGCACTAAGAAGAATGAATAACTTTGACAGAAAAGTCATTCTAGAAAAAAAATTTTTAAATACCATACTTAAGACACTTTATATTAAAGAGCCAACATTATAACTCTGCTTTCAAATTCATATTTCTGTAAACATTTATAGTCATACTTATAACTTTATATCTCAAGCTGAAGAAAGGAATCAGAGAAACTGAATACCCAGCACT
This sequence comes from Pteropus alecto, assembly GCF_000325575.1. NCBI lineage: Eukaryota > Metazoa > Chordata > Mammalia > Chiroptera > Pteropodidae > Pteropus > Pteropus alecto. The sequence goes on from NW_006432943.1 coordinate 2,547,068, forward strand.
ATACTATAGTATAATGCTCCCAAACTGATCTACAGATCCAATTTAATCTTAATTGAAATTTTAGAAAATATGTATGGGAGGTGATGGATTGACAAGATTATTTTAAAGTTTATATGGACATGCAAAGGCCATGAAAAGCTAATGTTGAGAAAATTTTCAACTTAGAGGGCTTATACTGTGAGTTATCAATAATTATTTTAAAGCTATAGTGGTTGAGACAGTGTAGTACTAGTGCAAGGATAGATGAATAGACCAATAAAAAAGAATTCAGAAATAGACCTGCATGTACATAAAAACTTGATTTATAAAAAAAGTCTAACTATGCAGCAGTAGATAAAGAGGGACTTTTCAATAGGTAGTGCTGGGTCAATTGGACACCTACATGTGAAGAAATAAATCTTGACCCATACCTTACACCATATCCAAAATTCAATTGCAAATTGCAATGAAGACCTAAATGTGAAATATCAAACAACGATTTCTAAAAATTAACAAAAGAGAATATCTTCATGAACTCTAGATGAGAAATGATTTTTCATACCAAAAAATTTAATTGTAGAGACAAACTATTGGTATATTGGACTTTATTAAGAATGCAGAGTATAAAGTAAACCACAGAATGGGAGAAGATATTTACAACATACATTTTTGTCAAATGATTCATATACAAACTATATTAAGAATTCTTGAAAATCAGTAAGAACTGACGAGCAAACTAATTTTAAAATGGGGGAAAATTTTATGACTGTAGAAAATATACATATATTTGGTCTTTGTTCCTGGTTCCTAAATTATTAGGTAATTTAGGATTATCAATGCTTGCAAAGCATTCTATCCCTTGGGTAGAATATATAATTGTAGAACTTAGAAATTTGGAACACATGAATGATCTAAATTATTTTCTTATCTCTAAAATGTATGATTATGACAATCTTATTATGAGAAAAGAAAACCTGATCCAATAAGTAATGAGAAATAAATAGAGACTTTTTGGTAAGTGTCAAGGCCATAATTCTGTGGAGTAAATTTTACATGCACCGAATAATTCATATGAGGTGATGGAATGTTTAGCATCAGGTGTCAGGAAAGATGAGCTAATGACTTTTTCTCCTTTTTTCCAAAACCTTTGACTTTATAAAATTTTTAGAATGGCTCCATTTCATATAAAATGTGCTGTGTATCTCCATCATTAATAGATGTTAAAGGGTAGGGGAGTGAGCAAAAGATAGAGAGCTGTGAACTTCAGCTCGAAAAGACCAGCTACCTCAGCAATAAAGACACGTAAACCTCAGTTGCCCTTGGCTGTAGTTAGCGTAGAAAACCAAAACTGGGGCCAGCAGTGCCCTATAACAGAAGGATCTCATACTGTTTCTCTAAATACATGTCACCCTCCCTGTATTTTGTGGAAAGCCTTTGATGTTGATTTGCAGATGGATGCCCTGGACTTTTCCTTTTGCTTATGCAAACAAAGCAAGGCGACTTGGGTTTTTCTGGCAAATACTGTCAGATGTTTTACACTCAGCCACAAAAATTAAGTGAAATTTTTCTTGCTCAAAATTCTGCTACTGACCATAAATTAAAACACATGCACATATGTACTCACACAAAATTTTTGTGAGAAAGAAAAAAAAACTACAGAGCCAGCCAGCATCTGCACAAAAAATTCTTTAAAAAAAAAAACCCAAACCCTGTGAAAGAATGTTTTCCCTAATCTGTCCTGTCATTTTTAAAAAATCGTATATTCATCATGTATGTCCCAAACTCTGGCCCCATTTAAAAATAGTCAAATTTTAAAAGTTTCTATTACTTAAAAACAAGATTCTTCCTAACATGTTTTAGCCAAAATTGTGATATAATTTTCAGCAGTGTTCAAATGAATTACTCCTAAGATTCAAAATAGTTCAATGGTCTGACTCTAAATATAATAGCAAGTCTACACTTGTTAGCTTCGAATTTAAGTATAATCTGAATATCAATAAGGATCACTTTGTACCATAAGATCTTGATAAGATTGGCTCAAAACGTATTCACTTTAAGAAATTTTACCACCCTCTTCGCCTTCGGGGTGTGAAGAAAGAAGAAAGAAAGAATTAAAAGGCTTCTGTTCTCATAGCCCCTTCTGGCTTTGAGACTCTGCTTCTATCGAATTAGTTTATAAAAATTTTTTGCCATCTTACATGTGGACTCTGCTCCAAATAGCATCATCTCAAACTTGGAACGCGTACTTTTCTACAATTTCGTAAACTACATCTTCTCTTATAGGTAGATAGAAGATAGATATAGATAGATAGATGTAGATAGATAAATAGATGATAGATTGATAGATAGATGATGATGATAGATAAATAGATAGATAGATAGATAGATAGATAGATAGATAGATAGATAGATAGATAGATAGATAGACCAATAAATACAAATACAAATACAAATTGTAGACATTCTGTTTCTAAAATATATTTTGGCAATCCTACCTCAAGCCAAGCTATTCTGGAAGGCATCTTGGCTTTCTGCCACCTGATTACTCCTCTTTTCCCTACCTCCTCTCTTCTCATATCCTACCTCTTAACTGCTCATAGAAGTCTACATTCTGGTCACTTGATTATGAATAGCATTTTAGTTCCTCTAGATCTTCCAGCACCTTTCCATATCAGAAATGTGTTAAAGTGTTCAGCTGAACAACAGAGCTCTCTACTCCTTAGGAGCATAAAGTACTAGCAGTTACTTCTAGATTTTTCTCTAACCAGAACCCCTTCTAAGAAAGCAAGAATAGTTTTAAAGATTAGTTGTTTCATCCTCTATTACATGCAGTTACATGTTACATCCTCTCTTACAAGCTCAGGGCTTGATATGTAGGGAATGCTGAAAGTATTCAATACTGAAGTCTTGAATTTGACTTTGAATGACGATTTGTTCATAATTATAATATGTTAATTGTCATAGTCAGGGCAGTATAACTCATGAAAGTGGTCCACTAAGATAGCTCCAGGCAAGGAGGATGCTCTCTTGCAGAATCTTGTAGGTTGTTATCTAACAACCCAACCATGGCCCTTCTAATTCCTAACAACACTCTTCAGCTTAACCATTGGCATCTACTTTCCCAACTTTAGTATTTAATTATAGATTTCCTTAGCTGGCTATAGTTAACGATGCTCATTGCTGTTCTTCAGATCTCAGACCAAGTGTCATTTACTTGTGTATACCTGGTTGGTAACAATTCCACAGGACTCTGATTTCTAGCCCTGTTCACCTCTTGCATCACACTAAGCTGGTGACACTATTCTGCTGGAGCCTTTCTACTTTGAGGTAATACAGTGAGGGACTTTACCCTGCAGATGGAAAAACTTCCATTTGGAGAGATTACAGGGTCTATGAGTAGATAACGCATTCATCCCTTCCTATTGGAGATTTATGGCAATCTTTGGGAATTGTACATGTTGATAATTGTACATGTTGATAATTGTTGCCTACGTGCAGGCTCCAGCATCCTTGTAACCTACAAGATGAAGACAAGTTGACTTCATAGTCACCCTCTAAACTGGAAAAATGCACTGACCAACTTCACAGGTACATACCACAGTTCTTTTCTCATTAAGTGAAAGTTTTTCATGAAGTCGTGAGGTCCAAAATGTGCGGCTCTTTATGACAAGTAGTAAATGTTTTCTAATAATTCAAAAGGTATAATTTCGTCCTCCAACACTTTAAAATCTGCTTTCTGGCCCAAATATTGACCATCTTTGATCTTGTCTAGTAGGGAAGAATTGACTAGACAAACTAAGGAGAATGGACTTTTGCACATACTCATCCAGGGAGAATCCAGAACCTCAACTACATCAACCCAGATAACCCTTTGCCCGTAGATTATCACCTAACAGCGAGCTGATATAGCTACCTTGAACAGACCTGTGAACTGACTGGCAGGAGGCCTAACTAATAAATCATAGAAGTCACTATAAACAGTCTGGGTTCTAACCAGGAGGGCAATTCAAGAAGACCTTTGTCATGTTGACTTATTAATCCACATTCCTTTCAGCTTTGACTTTCCTGGGTAATTTTTCGAAGCTAATGGTTGAGATTAGGATGGGAGACCAGCTCCGTTTTCACAGGTTTCATGAGCTCAGAACCTCAAAATGTAAAAAGTAGAAAATGGAGTCACAGGAAGAGGAGAAGAGAAAGAGAGAGAGAAGCAGTAGTACTTAATGATCAATTCCTATAGGATGCCAGGTGTTTGTTCTCTATTATTGCTAATATTCACAACAACCTGGCATGACAGGTTTTATGATTCTATTTTTAAAATGAGTAATTTTGATGCAGAAAAAGGAAGTAAACTGCTCAAAGTCATTTAGATAGGAGTGATAGAGATGAGATTCAAAGTCAGGTCTAATTATAGAACCCACATTCTTTCCACTAGTCATGACATTCATAAGAGCAAAATGTATGAGAATTGCCTCTTATTGAGCCTCTGTATACAGACATTATTCAAGGTGCTTTATATCTATTTTCCCTATTCTCATTATAATCCAGTGTGTTGTTATTATACCCATTTTACAGATGGGGATACCAAGGCTTAAAGAGATAAATTAACTTCGTCTGACTTTCAAAATTAGTAAGTTGCACAACTGCAATAGCTTCGCTAACCAAACTCCGTTTTGGAGGGAATGGCATCCACTATGGTAGAAAGATTGTGGAAGAACCTGAAGCCAAGCCCCAAATTCAAGGGATTCTTCACCTTCCAGAAATATTCAGATGACGCATTCTCTCATGTCGGGCAGTCTTCAGTTTATTTCACATTTCTGGAGGACTCTCCAAGATGTTCCAGCAATTAAAGTGCCCCTGCCCTTCAGTCCTTAGCACACCATCTCCAGTTTCATGGGGAGATGAAATATCAACATGGGAAGCAGGATCAAAACCAAGGGCTCTATGCTTTGTCAGCAGACCTACTATCCTGCCTTCTCTCCCACTATTAAATTCTGCTGAAGTTCAACCTTAACCACAATCCAGAAAATGCAATCATGTAAAAATTGCTACTTTTCAACCACAGTACTTTCCTTCACTTTTATCTACCACCTGGGTGACTTTCATCAGCGACTGCCTGACACAAGCTTTCTTAAAGTGTGTTTTATAGTCCATCTAGATCTAAGGCAGTGGGTGTGCTTGTTAAAAATCCAGATTCTGAGATTCCATCCAAGATATACTGAATTATCATCTCCAGGAGTGAGACTCAGAGACGTGCACTTTTAACAAGGCCCCCTCAAATCCCAGTTTGTTTTCATGTTTACTAAGTTTGAGAAACACTAACTTGGCAGAACATGGCGAACCATGGAATCTGCAGGCCAAGCTTAGTGGTAACAAAAACTTGTTACACAGATTTGCAGATGAGGTTCTCAATGTAGGCTCCTTCTCAATATAGGCTCAACATAGAGCTCCTTCTCTGAGCTCTAATACTGGGCATAACTTACTAGAAGGGTCTACTGGCACCCTGACCAGCATTGCCATTATGAACTATATAGCTCTCCTCCTACACACACTTCTGCACACAAAGGACATCCTGAACTCAATTCCATTCAGTGCAGGGTTTGGCAAGAACCATGCATGCTTCTTACACTTACATCCACTGGATTTGACAGGGAAACTGAATATACCATTTGAGCCTGATAATTCCAGTGCAGGTGCTAATGTCTGGTGGGCTGGAAATTTGAACCCAAATAAGAACAAGTTATACACTTACCCAACAACCTCAGTTTGATGCCCACATTCCATTGTCACACCGTCTAAATCCCACATTCTGCTTAGACCAAAGAAAATATGATAAAACAATAATCGAAACCAAGTAATGCCTTTAAAATAAAACAGTGTGAAATCCACCAGCTGTGAGCAAGAAATGAAAGCAGGAAGGAATCGATGAATCGCCTTGTAAACAGGTGTCCATTTTCCCTATCCCTAAGTGTACCCTTTTGTTGGCGACCTGGGGTCTTAGGACACATTATTTATGAGGCAATCTCTCCCTAAAACTTCTTCTCAGCCCTGTGGTGGAATTCACTCCCTGCTTGTGCTGCCCAGTTCTGACCCTTTGCCATCTCTACCACCATCTAGATCCCCTGTCACACTGGACATGTCATTAGTGCTGATTATCTATATTATCTAGAATTTCCTCCTGAGTGGTAGAAAGCACTTTAAATGGCTTCGTGTTTGAGCAGCTGGATTAAATGGCACTATAAGAGTCTGAAAGAAATAATATATCTTCCCAAACTGCCTACCCTCCCTCAGGGTAATAGCTTAATCACCTTGTAGAATTAACCTATTATCTAATCAATCTTTACCAAAACCCTACATTAGGTTTAAAATTCAGTTAGATAGACACAATAACTCAAAAAGCAAAAAGGTTAGGGATCTCACCTATATCAGTCCTTTTTCTAAAAAACAATTACTATCTTAACATCAGTGAAGCACTTAACACTTTATTATATATTCCTTGATTCTACCTTCCTTCTCAGATAAACCCATATTTTTCTTCTGTTTCTTTTGAACAAACTCTCCCTATTCCTGTCTTATGTATCCTGTCTGCCCTTTACAGTCTGTGGGTAGCCTATGTCTACATATGCACTTTGCATCCTATTGTAGTATATAAACATATTATGTTAAAAATTGTTTACCGTGAGATGTAGTGGCATAAGGGTATTAAAAATATGAAAAAAAGGAAAAAAAAAAAGAAAATTTCAGTAAAATTAAATCAAGACTAAATAAGAAAGAGGATGTCAAAAGTCTGGGGTCTTAGCAGGAAAATGCAATAATTTCTATATTACTGAAGGCAGCTAATTGAGTGATATAGTATTTCCTTAGTCCCTTTCAGTATTCTCATCATGCCAAGTGGACAAGTGCATACTTTTCACAATCATGATTTTTTTTATGAATGAGAAAGATTATTTTAAGGTAATCTAGCATTCTTCTGTTCAAATTGCTGTCCTGTTATTAAGGGGATTTTTTCATGTTGCATCCCATGAAGGAAGTTGTAAGATCTGCCATGGTTCTTGTTTTCCTTACGCTGCAGGCTGCTTCATACATGTGAAAACATGTACTTGCAAGATACATTCACAATAGTATATTATAATAAATGGAAGTAATGCTAATACTAATGCTTATTATGAACTGTTAATATAACTCAAAATAAAAATGTTTTAAGAACACAAAAAAATTAGCCTTTGAACTTGTTGAAAGCAAAGGTGAAAAAGAAAATAACACCATATTTTTTCTTTTAATATTTTTATATTAAAGCATAATTTATCAATAATAAACTGCACAGATCCAGGATATTTGACAATGCACACATTCATATAACGCAACATCTCTATCAAGGTGTAGAACATGGCAATCACCTCAAAAAAAGTTTCTTCTGTCCCTTTCCAGTCAATTTCTTACTGTGCTGACTTCTTTCAGCATGGATTTGCTTGTTGTAGAACTTCGTGTAAATGGGATCGTGCAATATATATTTTTTGTACAGACTTCTTTTGGCATTTTTCTTTCTGCATAATATTTTGGAGATTAACCCACAGTAGCTTGTGTTTATCAGTAGCTTGTTCCTTGATATTGCTGAGTAGTATACCGCTATCTGAATATACCGTATTTTTAAGATCATTCGTTTTTTGATATCCGATCAAAAGCTCTGTTATCCTTAAAGAGAATTGTATAATGACCCTTACACTAACAGATATTTGGTACATCAATTATCAGGTAATATTATGAGCAATGTCTTAAGCAATAACAAATGCAAGAAGATCTTCAATTGGCTCTTTTTTACATCAACACTTAATAGCTATCTACTCCATCACCCAGTGTTGATTAGCACACATTTCATTATCCGACGCCTTCTACCAGATTTTAGAAAAATGCAGGAGAATTTAGATCAACACAAACTTAAAGAATCTACTAATATCTACATTTCATCCTTCAGGATGCATATGGGCCCAGCAGACAGAGCTGGAGTTTAAATTTTACATTGCATATAGAAAGTAATAGATTTGACTAAATCATATGTAATGATCTAGTTACATTTGACTGATTAGATTTATTGATCTATATAGCACTAGTTTGGCTGCATTTTTCATACAGTCTCAATTATGCTTTATTTTTTAGAGCATTTGATACAAGGAACCCAGCAGGTCTTTTGTTATGAACCTAACCCCACACGCTTAATTGCCAATTAAGTTCCAGCTGCATCCAACCACTAATGGAGGACTACAGTGTCCTTACATGAGAATTATTTGCCATCTAAGCTTCTTCTATGAGTATAATATACATATACTTCTATTTAGTATATTACATACACTAAATAATGTACATTATTTATCCTTTAATATTAAATGTCTGATATATCCTCCAGTGAGACTGAAACATTATAAATCATGACATTTCTTTCTTTTCTGCTAGAAGTCAAATAGAATATTAGAAAACAAGGTAGAAAGCTGAAAGAATTACAGAGAGCAAAGATATGCCACTCACTTTGTTTTAGGAAACTAAATTTGAAGTTAATGTTAAAGTGTGTTTCTAGTGTGATTTTTGGTGTATAGTTTTTAAATGAAGATGGATGCTTTTTATTTTAATATTTATATAATTAGTTTTATTATGATAATAGTTGAACTTAATTCATGTTATGAATTTGATTATAGATAATATGCTGAAAATAATGTGCTTATAACCTTATTTTAATACTATTTACGTCTATTTTCTTTTAATGAGTTTTAATTAGTATTTTAATGCCTGTTGCTTTATCAATGCATACAGACACATATATATATTTTTTCATATCTAAAGCTGAAAGCACAGTTTCATATCCATAATTACAATTTATTTTCAAATGACACCATTCTTACAGAGAATGATTGAAGAGATATAAAGAATTTCTCCATGACCTCTGTGGTTATCATCTTCATTCACCCCCAGTTCTACATCCTTAAGTTGTTGAAAAGTTTCCTCTCAGTTTCCTGCTTCCTTTTCTATCTCTCTACCAATTTTTCTAACTAAACAGTTGAATCAAGGCTTTTGAAAATCAATATAATACTCTTTGCATTTGATAGAATTAAAGACTTAAATAAAGTCATGTAACACTGTCTAGCATCTACTACCATGACGCTAAATACTTGCTTGGTTAACACAAAGTGACTTGTGCCGGAGGCATGCCCTACTCAAACGCATTTTGATACAAAGGACGAATGCAAAAAAGAAAGAGTATAGATGGTAACAATCAATCGTTTTTGGAATGTTTAAAGCAAATTGTCACCCTTTTCCTATGACTTGCAAGCTTACAGAAATAAGTAATTTGTGAAAATACACTTGAGGCACCATTTGACATTTATTAATTCGAAAACATTTCTTGCAAATGAGGACATTCTTCTACATTTATGGCCACCTACTCTGTACTGGGAATGTTAGAGTGTGATAATAAGAGCTCAAGCTTTGGCATTGAGCAGATCTGGATTCAAGTTCTGTTTCTCTCTTACCAGCTGTATGATCTTCGATAACTTTTTACTGCAGTATACGCCTCAGTTTTCTTTTCTGTAAAATGGCAATAATATATTTTTATTTGTTTGTTTATTTATCTGTTTGTTTAGATAACATGTGCCAGTATTTAACAGGATTTAGGTGTCAGCAACATTATACTGGCTCTACCAATATGTAATTAATAACCTTAAACAAATGATATCACCGTGGCTCTACCAACATGTAATTAATAACCTTAGAAAAATGATATCACGGCTTTAGGATTCAATTTTCTCTTCTGCAAAATGGAAGAGTGGGGATAGATTAAATGATTTCTAGATGGTTCTCAAATTATGTATGTGCATCATCTGGGATCTTTTTAAAATAACAATAAATTGCTAAAATATGTAAAATTAACTGAATTAAGGCCTCTGAAGGTAAGGTCTAAGAATCTGTTCCCACAATATTACTGTATATATTATAAAGATTTATATATTTGTATATATATAATGTATGTTTGTGTGTATAATTATATATTTTCTATTTTTCCCCAGTGGTATGTATGCTTTTAAGTTTTTTTAAAAATTTGAAACTGTTTCAAACTTACAGAGATGTTGCAAGTACAATATAAATGACTGTTTATTATCTGAACCATTTGAGAGTAAGTCCGACATGACGCTGCATAAACACCTTTAAATAGTTAGTGTGTATTTCCTGCAAACGAGGACGTTTTCTACATAACCACAAAGCAAGCAGCAAGCAAAAAAATTGAGAAGTTACCACTGATGTATTAGTACTATCTAATTAATGTGTCAGACCTCATTCAAGTTTCACCAACTGTCTCAATAATGTCTTTACAGTGTATCATTTAGCTGTCATGTCTCTGTAATGTCCTTCAGTCTAGAAGAGTTCTTTATTCTTTCCTTGACTTTCATGACTTGAACATTAGCTTATTATAGGCAAGTTAGTTTGTACAATGCCTCTAAGTTCAGGTTTGTCTGATATTTCCTCATGATTAGGAACAATCCATGTTGAGTATCCATTTATGTGTTTATTTGCCACTGATTCATCTTTTTTGGGGGGTGAACTGTCTCTCAAATCTTTTGCTCATTTTTTTAAATGATGTCCTCTTGTCTTCTCATTATTAGAGTTGTAAGTGTTCTTAATATATTTTGCATACAAGCACTGCGTTGGGTATATGATTTGAAAAAAAAAAATTCTCCCAAGTTGTGACTTGCCTTTTATTTTCCCAACAATGTTTTTGGAAGAGCAAAGGTTTTTAATTTTGATGAAATGCAATTTATTATTTTCTTTCGTACTTTTGTGTCATATTTAAGAAATATTTGCCAAATCTAAGATAACTAAGATTTCTGCTTATATTTTCTTCCAAAATTTTTACATTTAAGTCCACATTTTATTTCAAGTTAATTTTTATATGGTTAAGATTTTTTTTAGTTTTTTGTTTTTTTATATATAGGCACTCATATGTATTTATATTCTTAACATAAAACAGTAGCTTAAAAGTGTCTTCAAACAGGGGTTAAAGAATAGGTAATGAAATTTCTACCTTTTAGTTTGTGTTTTTGGATGATATGGAGAACCTGGGTACTCAGAACCAACCATCATCATATTATAACTGATTCATGCTGATAGACACTGTTCAGTTTCTATAGAATGAGCCTCCAGATCATGATGATATGATCCCAAGGAAATTCCAGCACTCACATAGACAATTTCAGCAACAAGGTCAGGGCTTACTGTGTGTTTCCTTCTTGTCTGCATTTGATTGCTCGGCTCTCCCAGGAGACCACTTGCCCCAGTAGAGATTCGTTGATACTTAAGCCTTCCCTCTTCTTTGTCAAAATGATAAAAGACAGAAGCTATGAGACAGACAGGGAAGTAAAAGAAAAAGGAGAGGTGAGCACATAGTTGTACTCACAGGTACTGGGGCTTCATGTTTATTATCCTAATTTTTAATTCCTGCCTCAAAAAGCTGCGGAAATTGATGCTCATTCTAGAAAGTTATGTTAAATATTCTATTTCTCTTTTCGGCTTTTTAATTTCAAAGTTTATCAGTATTTCTACATGAGTATAACTAATAACAGAAAATTCAGTGTTCAAAAATAAAATAAAAAACCCTCCATCTATAAATTCAGTATACCTGAGGTGGGGGTAACTACATTATTAAGGTAGGTTTCACTTAAAAGTAATTCCCAGAGGAGTTACATTACATTGAATTTCCATGGAACATTTAAAATATGATTTAATTTCTATTTATTCCTATATACATAACTTTTCAGGAATGTAGATGGCACTCACACACTGTATGGGCTCACACATGCACATATGCCTCATACTCATACACAAATCTCAGTTTTGAAATTTCTAGAAGGGAAAAAATTTATGCCAGAAAAGATGGTTTATTTCATTTAAACTACTGGTGATGTTTCCACAGGAAAGAACAGAATATCAATTTTTTTAAGACACTTTTAAACAAAACAAAGTCTGAAGCAATTGAAATATATACATTCAAAGTTACAGATTTTGTAGTCCATTCACTTATTTTACTCCCAGAATAACCTGGCATTTGCTCTAGAGGCACATGTTTGATTATTGACCCTAGACGTAAACTTACTTACGTATTCTAAAAACTGCTATTAGAAAATATACAAACATTCTTGGTTAATATTCATACTGCATGATATAAAATATTTACCATTTTTATTGAGCTTTTCACGTTTTTGCTTTGTTGTTGGCCTTAGTGGTAGAAGGTTGGGCAAACAGCAAGTTCTGTGGAATTGATCACTCTACTAGGTGTTCCTGAGTGGACTGATAAAATGGAATATTGAGTAAAAAATTCCCCATTTGAATCACACAATCACTCCAGAGAATGATAAGATTACAGAAGGGTGTTTTGAGTCAATTAGGAGACTTTTAAGGAAAACCTAAAATACATACACATTACTAATAGAATTTCTCAGTTTTCTCAAAGAGTGAGAATAGGCAACTTATAACCTATCCTACTGTTAAAATAAATTTGGAAGTTGCTCTCTGCTCTTCACAGCAACCATAGTCACTCGAAAGGAAGATGATAAAGAGAAAAAGAATAAAAACAAAGTTCCCTAATGTGGAAAGATGCAGACCATGATTAAACAGGAAATACTTTTTGTTTTATTTCCAGTCATTTGGAATGATCTAACATTTCTTACTCCTGGCTCCACCACTTGGGAGATCATCCAGAAGTCCCTGAAATGAAAGCCACTGTCATACTTTCCACTGCGGCAGTCTCTATATAAACACATTGTTTTGCATTTAAATATATATTGCTTTTAAATTTTAAATGGTGATATGAGTGAGAACCCTTGGCAGCAAAGAAATTAGATTGGGAAGTCAAGTGAGAAAACAAGAGCAGGCAAATATATTAAAATGGAGCTTTTCATTTGTTGTGTCTCCAATACCCACCTGGAATCCAGAATGAATCCACAGATGCTTGATACCCAGTGTACTGTTTTCTTGACTGTTAATAGCCTTTCAGGATGGTAAGTGAACAATGCTTTCGGTACATACTATTTGGGAACAAAGGGGAAACAAATACGAATTCATCAAAAGAAAAACTGCAAACCTCTCCTTCTAGATAATATCTCAGAATTTGACAAGGAGAAGGAAAATGAAGAAAATTTAGATCATTAGTTCTCTGTTATATCAAATTAATTCCTGTAAAATTAAGAAATAGGGACCTCATTGTCTATAAAAGCAAAAGATCAACTCATCTTGTAAGTATATATATATACATATACATAAAGGTAAAATCTGCATATGAATGCATAGCTTATTATATGTAAAGCTAAATGCTATGCTAGATAATGTATATATTTCTGTAGCAGAAAACAAATGTTGTGCATTTTGGTTTACTTGTGTGTGTGTGTCCACACATTGTCCTTGGAAAATGATATCCAGACTAAAAAAGATCAAAGGAAAATAAGCAAAGTAATAGACAGACTTAGTATAACAGATGGGGAAAATGTGAGGGAAGTGAATGTGTTTTGCCAAAGAAATGATACTGAGCGGGTCAGGAAATGAAAACATTACATAAATACTTATATACTGAGCACAAACACAGGGTCAAATCAGGCCCTCAAAGACCCAGAGAGCCCACTGAAGTCAAAAGTCTGCCCTTGGAATCGTGCACATGCATTTAAAGACACAACTCAGTCTTAGACAGCTAATAGGTGAGAAAGAAGTATTTATTTTGGATAGAATTAGCCAAACGACTGAGCTTGAGAGAAGGAAAACTCAATTTTGAAGTAAAAGAGAACCTTTTTCACCATGAGGAAAAACAGACGCTGAAACAGCTTGTCTGATGAGGTAATCACAGTAAACAGTAGGCATGCTTAATTTAAGATTAATTAGGTTAGTAGAAATTCTATGTTGATTTAGTCAAGGACTACATGCAAACACCCCCCAGATCCTTTTCCATCAAACTACCTCCAATGTGATAATAGTCATCATTATTCTTGAAATCTTGAAACATCTCTCACAATGGCTACACTTTTTATTTATTTATTTATTATTTATTTATTTATTTACACTTAAGGTATATTTACATGATCATGGACTTGAAAAAGTATAGAGATTAAATAAGTTTAAAATGTATTTCTTTGTTAAATGAATCTCAAGATGCTAATGGATAAACTGGTCCCTTCAACACAAGAATTCAATCCAACGTGAGAATATCCTTTGACTTGAAGAAAAAATGACCCTTCTGAAACACAGATGTGTACTAAGCAGGTTTACAGTCTGTGTTACTGTTATTTGCTCCAGACCTTTGGGAGAGGGAAAGAACCTGAACTCTAAAAGCTAGTTTCCATTTGAGTACCTGGAAAGTAGTCAACAATCATCTCCATTTTACATTTCCTGTAGTTTAGGAGATAAGAAAATTCCCTGAAGGTCTTAACAGACCTGCTGACTAAGATCCAGAGGATTGCCTCTACTGATCAGAAGCAAAACATATTGTTGAATTTATTGACATTTCATTTTATGCATTTAGCATGCAATATCCTCTCCAAATAGATATAATCTATTGCTTTTACAATGTGTAATGGTAGGCAGCATAATTTAATTTTTTCCTAATACAAGAGAATGTAAAAAATAACTGTGCCAAGAATGAATTATTTGAATTTAACATACAAGCTGCAGCTGGTCACTAAAACCCATTTGTGACTTGTCAAAGAAATGTGTGGAATCACAGAATTATTTTCCCAGTTGTAGCTGCCTATTCGTGTGTGCAGAAATTGAACATTTCTGATTGGATTTATGAAAGAGAAAGACTTTGCCAAGAAACTCCTTTTAGCACTCAAAATACCAAAATAACAGATTTGAAAACCATAATACTTACGTTTGTGTATCACCTCTCCTTCACACTTCCAACTACTTCTACAGGTTTCAAACAGCTTCTGCAGCAATATCAACCTTATTTAAAAGGAAATTGGGGTGCAGCAAACAATTTCTTCAAGATTGTTGAGTCAGTCTGATATGGACCTAGAAAATTAAGACACCAGCTCCCTCTGTCTCTCCTGAAACATGGTGAGCACGATGTTTTTACAGACTCAGAATTTCTATTTCAAGACTCATATACCACTTACCCACCAACCTCCGCTGGACCTAATAGTCATTTATTTTAGCTATGACCACTTTGCCAGTCTCAGACTAAATGAGGCTCCTTACCTACTTTCATCCACTGCCACACTTCCATTCTTTTATCCTGGGGTTGCTGGAAGTCATGATATCATACATATTGGCTTCACCAGGAATCCATGTTGTCTGACATCACCTGCTATTCAACAACATTTTACTTATTTCTTATTAGCTGCTGATGGGTTTGGGGGGAGATTCAACACTCCCTTTCCACCATCCTCTCTCCCATAATTCTTCTACGTCAGGTCTGGTTTTATGATAGGTAGGAGAAAGGGATGCCATTGTTCATAGGAAGAACCAATGAAATGCTGCATCGTAGAGGGCAGCTTCTGTCTTTTTCTCCAGCTCTCAGAGTCATTCTTTACATTACATCTAATACAACCTTCTAACATTGCTCCTTCCTAACCTAGCTGGTTTTCTTGCCAGAGAGTCTGTTGGACTTACTTGAGATTGATGTCATCTGTTAATTAAGGAAACATTCCCCGAATCTGGACCTTGAGGCAACAGCAGACATGATATTTGCTAGAGCTTTCAACATAGCCAAGTGAAAATTGAAGCACCCAGAACAGAACTTGCTGGGAAGGTGGGTGAGGGAGACTTTCCAAGAAGCCCCCATGGGGGGTGGGGGGGCAGGCAGGCTCAGGGAGCCTTAAATGCAAAAATTATTTCCGTGATGTTACCATTGGCAACACTGATGACAAAAATAAGCCTCTGGCTCATCAGTTTTGTTTCTGACACAGAACAAATCTTCTTATGAATTGTTAAGGATCTGGCTGATTTTTCATGAAAGCTAAAATGGGATATGAAGTTAATAAAATTATATATTTTTAAGCCAGTCCACAGACTCCTATAGAGAAAAAGGCCCAAAGAAAATTTCATAAGAGACATGGTTTAAGCTTTTTCTTCATACAGCTTACTGGAGAAGATAGAAAATATCTTTGGAGAGTTTCATGAAATTTATTTTTAAGCACATTTGCATTCACTGTGTTATAAACATGAATCCCCACACTGGGAAATACTGAGTGCTAGATCTAACTCGGCTACTATCTAGGTGCATGATTTGGGGGGGGGGGACATATTATATTTTGTCCATTAAGTTTTATCGTATTACTCATTAGAGGCATAACGTGTGGTGTTGAAATGAATTATGAAACTATAGCCAAGACCACATGAATTATTAGTGATGTCTGTCATGGGTGAGAGTGTGTGGGTGATGGGAATAAAGGCAGATATAGTTCATCTTTTGAGAAATGTTCTAAAATTTCTTTGAATTCAAAGTTTGGGTACTTTTTTTTTTTACTTTCTGTATTCCATATGTATATTATAGGAGACTATTTAGAAATACTTACATTTGAATAATTAATGTTATATTACCTGCCAAAACCAAACATTCCAGAAGGCAAGAAGAAGAAGCAATCTATGAAAAACAGTTTTTGGAAAACTACCCACATACATCTCTGTTGTGATATCCTCATTTTCTCCCCCTGAAAAAAACAAAACATGAGCAGAAAATTTCCACCTGGAGAAAAGGAAATAAAGTTAGTATCAAGATTTTTCAATCAATAGTGCATATTGCTCACCAAGCATATACTCTCATGAAAAAGGAATTAGTGGAAAATGTTATTCTTACAATTTATTGATAAATATGCAATATGGCTAGAATAGCAAAATTTGGAAAAATAATGATAAAAATAGCTAATATTTCCAACCATTTTACAAAATGCTGAACACTTAACACAGTGATGATGGTGATAAATAGTTCACATTTATTGAGAATTTACCATCTGCCCGGCTCAAATCAACAAGCATTTCATGTATTAACTCATTTCACAACTTTCAGTGAGTTTTAATTTAATCACTTCAATGAACAAATGCATTATCTTATTTAATGATTATGACAAAGAAATAGGCATTATTTTTATCCTAATTTTACATATAGGAAACTGAGGAAACAAGAAGTAAAGTGCCTTGCCTAAGGTTGCATGGAGGTAAACAATGTCAGCCCTTGAATCCTGATGGTCTCTATCTAAAGCCCCTGGGCCTAAATCATTACACAAGAGTGTGAAGCAGAGTAAAGGCTGTCTGACACAAGCCTAAAAAATTTGAACCCCTGAACTTGGACACAGGCAGGATGTGAAGCTGGGGACCTTCTGGGATCTGTACATGGACTTTTTCTAACAAGCCTTTTGCTTCCTCCAGGCTTCAAAGGAAAATTCTGAAGGGCTGCTCTTAGCCTAAGGTCAGGCTCTGTGGAAAATACAGAAGGAAAAGAAGGTGAAGTATTTTTAAGGAGGTGACTCTGGTGGGATTGCAGGTAGTCAAGGTATTTTTTTGCAGAAACTTCTCTTCAAATCATGTCATGAGTTCTTCCTGTTTTTGCTATCTTCTTGACCCTATCCTTCTGGTCCTGCCCTTTCTGAGCTCACAGTAAATCAGTTAACAAGTGTGTATTGTGCACCTGCCATGCATCAAACTCTCTGTTCTGGGTACTCTAGAGCTACGTCATGCTGAGAATTCAAAGAAACAGCCAATCAGTATGCAGATTTCTAGACAATTATTTACATTTAGTTCCTCCTTGATAGTCAAGATCTTTAAAGCATTATCTGTCCTTTCTTCACGGAGACTCAATTCGCTACTCATTTTATGTTTCACAATTTCATGCCCATAAATGGCAGTTTAGGCTTCCTATATTTTGCTCATTCTGCTTGGATTAGACTATAGAATCGTGTACCTTGTTATGTCAAAATCATTATCAGAGATCATTATCAAGATCTAAGAAAACTTGATTTTATCTGTGCCAGCATTAAAAGCATGACACTAATGACATATATAAGTATCCTAAGTCTGGAACTCTGAAATAAGGACTTTTGTTGGAAAAAATAAAATTTCAAGGGGACTAAAATGTACCAAAAAAGTAGGATGATTGGCTTCTTGTATATTTAAGAGACTTCGAGGCCAGAAATAATGTCACATATTCTCACCATGGCCACAGGTGAATTATTTGGGCAGGTAAAACTCAAAGAAGAGGCATTCTTAGTGACACTAACAATGTGAACAAAGGCAAAGGTGCATGACTTACTGCCATATAAAGGACTTGAGGGAATAGATAGATTGGACTAGGAAGGAAGATTGAATCCTGATGGTGGGGAATCTTTAATGTCTGCTAAGAAATCTGATAACAAGAAAACTGTGAAGGATTTTATTTTATTTTATTTTATTTATTAACAGAGAAATGAAGTAATCAGAACTATAAAGATTTAGTAATCTTCAGTTAGAAATAGCAAGGTGACTTGGCAGATTGCAGACTTGGGTGAACTAATTGATTTAAGTTATAGAATTCAAGTTACATAGATAAAGTAAAAGAAAGTTCAATAAGTACTCAGAATTTTACTGATTATTTAAATAGGATTAAATGCTACAAATTTAAGAGAAAAGCATTACCAGGGATAGAATCTGCCACCCATTTTGGCTGTAAGACCTAGTTCTGTCATTCCATAAACAATGATGAAAAAAGGCAAAAAGAGACAAAATAAAATATGTGTGCAAATCTGGAGGCATATATGAGAGAGAGAGAGACAGACAGAGAGAGAGAGAGAGAGAGAGAGAGGTGGTGTTCGACTCCATGTGTTTCTGTGTAAAACACAGTCCGGTGGGAGGCAATTTCACTGTCATTCTCACTGTCACTCAATCATCGTCTAGCCAAAGTTAGTAATAATTTACCTGACCAACATCCCAAGTTTCAATAAAACTGAAGCATACATTACCTTTCTGATTGAAGTGAGGCCGACAATTCCTGTCACAAGATTTGATCCAAAGTGCAAAGCAATGCTGATGAGAAACATAAAGGCCAAATTACTCCATCCTTCTGGTGTCACTGCCAAACTCTATGGCCCTTGTGATCCCTATCATGTTGCCGCAAGTTATAACACTGAAAGAAGCACTGCCAGATTGGAATGGTTGAGTGGATAATGGGCTTCATTTTTATAACAGACCTTATCCTTAAGGTAAGTACAGTCAAGAAATGATTTGCTTTCAATCCAGTAGAATGTAAACTCCATGAGAGAAGAGAATCAACCTCCATTTGTCCACTATATATCTCTGAAATATGGTAGGTACTTAAAAAGCATGTGATTAAAAATAATTGGCTAATGAATAAAATCTAAATAAGCCTTTATTTATACATATAAAATTTATATTAAGTAAATATACATTTATATATAATTATTATATATTACATCCCTACACACACACAGTAGTAATTAGTCACTAGATCTTAGTTAAAAAAAGAAATTTAAACCACGTATTGAAAACAGATAACCATATGAAAATAAGAATTGAACTGTGGACATCAGGATTTATGTACTACTTCTAGAAAATATGGCTAGTAGAATAACCTTTAATTGTTAGTGTCAGTTTTTCAACTTTGAGGTCATTAGACTTCATTGTCACCTCCTTTTCCTAACTGGCCCAATGTTCCTGGTAGCAGTTTTCATTGTAAAATCTCAGTAGGAAGATTGATCAGAGAACAAATTGAGGACACAGAGAAGGAAGCTCGGCAGGTAGAATTGAGCATGATCTTTTGCTCCTGTGTCTCCTCCCTGCGGAAGCGCACCCTCATGTACTAAGTTGCCTAAATCTTGAAACCAAGAGTACTGCTAGGGCACTCTCTAGCTCAGGCCCCAATTCAGACCTTTACCAAAGCTTTGTGGTTTCACAGTGATTTTCCAATTATGCCCAGTGTGAGTGTAGGTGGAAGGCAGGAGCACCCCTTCAACAAAATAACTCTGCGATAGTTCCCAGCAAGACGGAAAGATTTTGTTAGATAAAAAGAATTCCACTGTGATAGCAATTTTTTGGAAATTTTAACACTTATCCTTTGTGTCCACCACCTCTTCCCCCTCTACTGTCTTTGCCCTTCTCGGTCAGGCCCTCATCATGGGCAACTTGAATTATGACAAAGGCCCATTCCTTGATCCTTCACCTGTGGTCTTCCTCCTTCCTGCTCTTGCTCCATTCTTTTACCAGAATATCTTTTGTTTTTTTCCTCTCCTCAAAAGTCTTCAATGATTCCTTTTTGAAACTGCATAAAATACGAAAAACTTTGGCATAGAAAGCAAAATCTCTACAATCTCTTTTTTAGTCTACCTGTCAGGCTCTTCTCCCACTAATCGCCCTTTCCCCTATTAATGCTCCCACAATAATATTGCAATATTATTCTACATATTATATCATTCTACGGCAATACAGAACCCCAACCACTATGCCTTTGTGCTCACTTATCTCTCTACCTGGAATGTCTGCCTTTGTGTGTCCTTACTCTTCTTTAAAATCCAACTCAAGCATCACCATCTCTGGGAGCTTTTGTATCAACCTAAGATAACCAAGAGATAACTATATATTTGGAACCACGTGGCAAATCTATTTTCAGGAACTCCGAGTTCTCATTTTTCTATTTTTTTTAAAGAAAAGTTCTCACCTGTCTCTTTTTCTAATTTTTTTTTCACCCAGTGCTCTCGTGTATGCATTTACGGCATTCAGCTTTAGGAAAATAAACATAACTCGGTCGGGCTTCCATCACGTGCGAGTTGGACTATGAGTTAGAAGAAACATAATCTAACCAATTTTAGTTTTTCAAGTATGATATAAGTCTGTGGAGTTTACAGTCCAATCATGGAGCTAATTTATGAAATTTATCAGACCTTACCAGGATGGGTATATTTATCTTTGTCACTAACCCACAAATTCAAGAAGACCCCTAATGCTGCAGGCTGGGCAACTGGCCAGTCTGAGCCACTCGCCAAGTAACTCACTCCCTCACACCTTAGGTGCTTTGTGATGGAATATATGCTATCTCATTTAATTATCATGATTATTACACAGGAAGAATATATAATTATTACTACATTTTAAAGATCTTATTATTTCTAAGAATAGAAACTTTAGGTATTAAAACAAAACAAAAAAAAAGTGAAATTTTTACATACTGAGGGTCTAGAATGGTTAATAAAAAAGCAAAGCAGTCCAGACTAGTAGTATAGTGGATAAACCTGTCAAATTTATAGTTGCTGAATTAGCACCGAGTTTGAAATACCTATTCTCCTGAGGTTGTTTAGGTTCTCCAGAGTATAATGCCTGCAGTTGTATACCTGCTACCAGAGAAAAGTGTGAGATGAATAAACACAATCTAACCAATTCTAGGTTTAAAAAAAAACAAAAAACTATAATTCACAATTTTAATGTTTTAATAAATGCTACCTTGTTTATATATTAACACTACAAAAGTACTATCTGAAGCCAGATCTAAATGAATACGATACCTAGTCCCAGATCAATGCCTTCTATGTAGCCATCAAGTGCTTCTTAACTTGACCTTTTTTTGCAACTTATGAGATTTCACTTTTTAGAGTCAGAGACCTTCCTGGTCTTGGTCCAGATCCAGAAAACTCTTATAATACATGCTTTAAAATACTGACAGTGTATGTTCTCTCCTCCTGCAGTGCAATGAGGCTTTGTTTCACCTCACACTATCCGTGCCTGTGATTCCTTTTTGCCTTCACCGCTGGTCTGTTCTGCATTATAAAGTCACTTTGTGGTGCATCAGTGATGTAACTGCCTTGGTGCTCTGCCCCTTGGCTGGCCACACTCTTCCTCCTCTCCCAGTCCAGCTTCCTCCTCTGGCAGGACCCAGGTTCTTTTCCTCTTTGTGGCTTTAATCACCTAAAACTCAAAAGAAAATACACAAAATATGACAGGAGACTGATGAGCTAAAGCTATCTTTTCATACCATAGCAACGCACTGGTACTTTGTTACCTACTTTTGACATTGCCCTTTGTAACCAGAATGGGTATTTGTACAACTCTACTTAGGTATTAAGCATCTTAGACGATTTGCACTCTCTCCTAACTCCATTTAAAAAAGACATTGCCTCTTTATACTTTATTACTATCAGCTCAAAGAGCGGGGTAATTATTGTAAGAATGGTGAGATATGGCATATTGGAGTCAATTTTTATTTGCTTCCTTACCTTAGAACTTCCCCTATTCCAGCAGCAGACAGTAATTTTTTTTAATTTGAGTATGCACTCTCCCTATTTTTGTCTGTGTGGTCTGTGTGGGATGATACCCCAACCTCCAGGGGTGGTACATGTGACCCAGTCCTAAGTCAGTTAATGCATCAGATTCTTCTGATGATGGCAGTCAGATCAGGAGTACGCACATGACCTAAGTCCATGACGTCAGAGTAAACCTCAGGTCTGACTTATCCACTGAAGTTGGACCTGAAAAAACATGAAGCAGGAAAAAGTATATCTATATTGTGATCATATGGAACTAAAAATGAAATCAATGTACTATATAGAAGACAGCAGAGAGAAAGCTAGTTCTGAAGATACTGTCTGAAACCTGAATGCAGCCCTACACTCTCTAGACTTTCACTAATATAAGCCAACATATTTCCTTTTTTAAAAGTTTATTTAAGCTATGTTGAGTTAGGCTTTCTGTCACTTGCAAAGGAAAGAGTCCTGTCTGACACTGTCTGATCCTCTGTGCTAATTTTAAACACACAGATAGTTTGTCCATTGTCAGGGCTTTGAGCCTGGCATACACCTATAACAAGCAAATATACTTCACGGAGACCTAATAAGCTGCTCTTTATGTAAGAGAGGCATCATATTTACCTCCAGTTCTATCAAATATCCCTCCCTTTTGATCACTTAAATTTATTTTTTTTCCAATTTAAGGAACATATTTAATATTTTGAAATCATTTTCTTTACTTAAGCAACCACTAATTAATTAATGTTTTTTTCATCAGCCCATATATCAACTTCATTGGGATAACACTGCCCCATTTTAAAAAAATACTTTTTCCCACTTACAACTGAGATATAAATTTCTCATCAAGCTGTCTGAGATCTTCTGTCCTTTATGTTATAATTGTGGGCAAGAGTCCAGTTCGAGGAAATACTAATTGATCCTTAATGAGTACAAAGATTATTTCGTCACACATCTTGGAGCTAGACTTATTTTAAAATAGATTAGCTTCTTGCATCTTTTCTGTTCTCTTTAGGAAACAACCAAGCAAACCATGTGTGGCACTTTTGTCCCTGAGATCTAATTTCGACCTCATTATTGTGCTATTAGGCAAAAGCAAGCATATTTTTAAATAAATGTCACTTACCATAAGAGCCTTCCTACCTAGATAGTCATTCACCTTTCAGTGATAAAGAATTAAGAATATAAGAATAGTACTTACAAAAAATTAAGAAAGGACACAATAGAATAAAAGGAAATGTTTTTGTTGTTTGTTTTTCCTATAAGTTTTCAAGTGATTTCTCTAGAAATAAGAAAATGGTAGTAGAAGTATATTTACGAAATTTAAAGGTGATAGTTATAGTTTCTCTCTGTTCTTCCCTGGAAAGTATATTAAAATGTTAATAATAAAGACTGCTTTCTCCCTGAGGAGGAAATATTTGGCTACATTTAGACAGGCAAACATTTCAGAATGTCTTTAAAGTATAAAATAAACAAAACAAGTTTCCTTCTCTGGAGAGGTTATTTGATACAGTTCTGTTACCCCTTCTGTGCATGTCCTCTTTAATGAGGTAATACTGTCTGTTCATTTCCTGTCTGGGGACTTTTTGCAGAGATAGATATATTCCAAGCATGTTTATTTACCAGCTACTATTACTTTCTTCAATTCCCAGCAAGACTTTTTCTGCCCACAAACTGTAGTGAGGAGAAAAATTGTTAAAAATACAGCTATGTTCCTTATAATCATAGATGAATTATTTGTTTATGTGCTTGCTTTGGCTAACGAATTTTTTCATTTTTATCAATTGATTTTCTGAATTTTTCTTCTTTTAGATTTGAGAAAAGCAAATGGAATTTCAGTTCCCCTATCGCAACCTCCAACCATATGACAAAATTTTATCACCAAAGTCCATGGGGTGAGGAAACTTTTTTTTTTTTTTTTTTTTGAGTAGGGTGGTTTTGTGTGTTACCTCTCTCACCAGGAGTCCTTTTTCTTTTTTCTTTACCCTTACCTCAGCATCTTTTTTTTTTTTTTTCCTTCCAGTTTCCACACAATCCCAGAAAATCTTTTGTTCACAATCAGGTCAACAAGAAGCCAAATTAAAAACTAACAACTTTTGAATTTCAACAGCCAGACAAAGTGAATGTTGACTAAGAAGCAGGGGGGAAAAAGAAAGAAAAGGGGGGGAAAGAACGTAAGGAAAGAAAAGGCCAGCTGAGGGATTTGGAGGGCAGCAGCTCTGGAGGGGCCAGGCTGCCTCGTTTGATGTGGGAGGTCTGAGCACAACCTGCTGGGATGCTCTCTGGGACATCTCATTAACCGTGTCATCAAAGCCCCCTCAGGTCCAGCGAATCATAACATTATCTCTGACATTACCACACAGATACAAGGTTCCCGAGGCAGTCTATAAACATGCCTGTACTAACCAATTCATCGTGGCTTGACACCCCGGCAAGGGCTGGATGCCCTTTAGTGAGCTCCGTGAATTGCCCCAGTCATTCATCAAAGTTTCTTGGAGTGCATTTCACACAGCATTAAATTTAATTAAAGCAACATTGACTGCATTGTAATCCTCAGGAGGCTCTTTGTCAGAGAGATCTGGAACACTTTCAGCTTAAAATATCTATTGTTTTCTTGGAGTTTTTCTTGGTTGTTGGGTTTGGGGTTTGAACTTTCTTTTTTTTTTTTTAAGGTTGGATATCCGGACCAGACTGAGGTAATGGTGACTTTTATCACATTACTCTTTTTTTCTTTTCTTTCTTGTTTCATCTTCTTGGGCTGTTGCTTTTTCCTCTTCTTCTAATTTTCAAAATCAAAAAACTTAAGAATTTGTTATGAAAGTAGTTTCGAGATAATGGGTCACAATAAGTTAAGTAGCTTTGCGACCCCAGTAATGCCATCTGCACACATTATTAAGAAAGCAAACACAGACTCATTCTCACACATTGCACTCACTTCTACACCTAAATGGGTGGAGAAACCCAGCACAGACTTGAAAGCTCCATGTCAGCGTTGCATTTCAGTCAGAAATTGCTTGGAAGATGCTATTTTAAAATCTGAATGTTGTGCAGTTTGTGGTTAACTGTACATAATTCTCTTAGACACTTGGTATCCTTAGCAATGTTTTAAAATAAAAGCCTTGATAGGTGGGGCTGAGGAAAAATAAATGTCTTTTCTTTTCATCAGCAAAGAAAACTTGATGGCAAGGAGAGGAGAGCATATCCAAGAAAGTCAATGAGCTATTCTAATATCCTTTAGTGCTTGTCTCGTAGCTGAGTTATTTATAGGGTATGCGGCTATGTGTATATGATAGAGTGCATATGAGTCGGAGGGGGGGCGATGCGTACAATGAGGGTTAGTTAGGCATGAAGGGAGAAGGAGGGAAAATGAAAAATAAAATAAAACATAGGGAATTTAAGAATATGCCTTTACCTGGTATCATTTTTTTAGCTACTTTTTGAAAAATACATGCATTCCAAGCTTAATTCCCCCTCTACACCCGCCCTCACATAAGTATGCAGAAAAATCCATGAATTAAGTTGAATGACATAATTACATGTTGCAATTTGGGGCCAATATAATCTAGGGATTAGATTGGTTTAACTAGAGTTAACATTTTCTTTATAGGGACTATTCACACTAATTTTATTTATTTATTCTCACCATTGTATGACAGTTTTAAATGTCTTGATTTCTCTATTATGCTTCCATGTGTTCAATTCTATTAATTCAATGAATTAGCTTTAGTAGGCATTACTAAGTAAACTTACATACATCTAATCTAGTTTGCCCAAAAGAAAATGTTGTTTAAATTCTATATTTCAGGTTCTTGGTCTGCAAAATGAGTAAAATAAGATCTATCTTATGAAGTTCTGAGTTCCTAAAGGTATTGTAAAGATACAAAATAATGTACATGAAAATTTTTTGAATGGAATAAATATGATTTATAATTGTAAAGTGACTTTTAAAGTAAAATATCAACTAAAAATAGTGACAAATTTGTGAATTTTTTTCTAAATTAAAACATTTATACCCTAATGAATAATTTGAAACTCAAAGCATCATATACTACTATCTTTTGAATTTGTATGATGGTGAATAAGGGATATGTGGAAAAAAGAACAAGATGAGAAATTAAAAAGGACTGATATACATTTTGCCCCAACAAAGAAAAAAATAGATTCAACGTCATGTAATAATGTTATAAAAAAAAAAAAAAACGAGACTAGAAATAGAAACATTCTTTAACATAAGCATATCGAATTCAACAGGATGCTAGTGGGAATTAGAAAACAATTTTCTGATTCCGTGTTGCCTCACAGTGAATGTATCTGATTCTTACAGAAACAGATGTAAACAGCATTGTGATGGAGGACCAGGTTTGGGGTCAGGCGAGCCTGGGCCCAAACCCTATCTCCATATTTTACTAGTTGTAACATCTGGCAACTTGCTTAAGTTCAGAGTCCCGATTTTCCACCCATAGTATGAAGATAAGCTTATAAATCTGCTGTAAAGAGTATAGAAATTAATGTATGCAATGCCATTAGCTA
Source organism: Pteropus alecto (assembly GCF_000325575.1). Classification (NCBI taxonomy): domain Eukaryota; kingdom Metazoa; phylum Chordata; class Mammalia; order Chiroptera; family Pteropodidae; genus Pteropus; species Pteropus alecto. The sequence continues at coordinate 2,573,818 of NW_006432943.1, forward strand.
AGAGATTGTCATGTTGTAAACACTGATTCTAGAGAGAGAAGTTAAAAGTAGGAGATGTATGGATTGTACGATGGAGTCTAACTAGTTTCTTACTAGATTAACGCTAGGCCAGTCTGAGAGCCAGAGTCTGTTCAGCCACTTTCTGGACTAAGGAAACATATTCCCTCAACTACCCCAACCTCTCCGTGCTAACTTCGTAGAAACTTTTGGTGGGCTTTCATGAAATAGAGGAAAATCACTGCCCTCTGGGAGCCAGTCTGTAACATCAACACCGAGTAGGATTGAAGGAGATGTGCAAGGACCTCCAGAAGGAGAGAGAAAGATGCCCAGGCCAGTGAGGCAACTGGATTGAACATGTAAGTATCAACATATGTAAAGAAGCATAGCTATAAAGGGAGATTACTTAGCTATGTAAGTTTAGAAAAGGGCAAGTCAGGGAGACAGATATTGTTCACAGATGCATTAATACCCCTCGGGGAGAAAGCTTTATCAAAGGGACTTTATTTCAGCTTCTTTTGGCAAGGGTGGGCCTTTATGGCAAGATGGATACATAAGGAAGTTCAACATTCAACTGCCCCAGCTTCCATGTCTGACTCCATAGATCTGATGATATGAGTGTGTCTATGGGGGCTGGGGGATGGAAGGTGCCAATCACGTGGACTCTGAGCGTTTCTGGAGTTTGTAACCTAATTTTCTTACTATAATCAGGCATTTCTGACATTTTAGTTAACCGTTTCAGCTTTCTGCCTTTGAGAGTCAGGCCTACCAATGGTATTTTTGACGAATCAGCTTTTAATAAAACTATGGGCTAGCTTCTATACTGTGATGCCCACAGTCAGGGTTCAGCCAGAGAAATGGAACCAGGAAGAAGGAGATATGTATTAAAAAATTTGTTACAAGGAATTGGTTGCACATTTGTGGAGGCTGGCAAGGCAAGTCCAAAAAACATAAGGCAGGCTGTCAGGAAGGACAGGCTGGAACTCTCGGGCATGAGCTGGAACTGCTGCCCATGGACAGAATTTCTTCTTCATCCAGGAAAGCCTCAACTCAGCTCTTAGGGTCTTTCAGCTGATTAGACCAGGCCTACTTAGATTATCTAGGATATCTTCCTTGCTTAAATCAACTGATTATGGATTTTAGTCGCATCTATAAAAATATCTTCACAGCAACACTTAGATTAGTGTTTGAATGAATCATTTGGAACCATAGCCTGGACAAGTTGATATACACAACTGACATCTCACTCACCAAGTTGAGACTGAGTTAGATTCTAGATTGTTACGTACCCCTCGGCAAGATTGGGTACTATGTCTTAGAATACAACATACCCATCAAAGGAAGATTAAGAGCTAGCTCTTATAGTATGATACATCCACCACATAATGGCAGTCATCCTGTGGGGCAGCTGCAGAGCAGGCTTGATGTCTTTGTCCTGAAATATTCCCAAAACACCATGGGAGCTCTCCGTATTTCTATGATGGTCCCTTTTTTAATATTATAAATTATATAATCAGTATATCCAGAAAGCAACAATGACCACCTCATATGAGTTTGGCTACGCTTAGGATCTCTCATTGGTCAAATTTCATCTGATTCTGTAAGACTATATTTTTGGCATTTAAAACCTGTGCTATAATTTCCAATTGCCCTTACATTCTTGGGAATCTAGTACTATCAGCAACATTTTCCCCTTCCATTTCTCTTTTCTGGATGGTCTAACACACATCCATTTAAACTTTCTTCAATCTCTCTCATTTGAAAACTAAAACAACTTCTCTAGTCAACTCCCCTGTCGCCCTCTCCTCTTTTCCTGCCCAACCTCTCAAAAGAGTTATTTGTATGCATCATTTCCATTTCTTGGCCTGCCCTTTTTATTTAACCCACACCACTAACTCCATTGTGATGGTTGTCATTTCAGTCACCATTGACCTTCATGTCACTAAATCCAGTAGATATTTTAGGATTCAGCTAACAGCAGCATCTAAAACCATTGACCATTCATTCCCTTTTATAACACCCTCTTCCATGTTCCAAGATTTTATAACACATCCTCTGTTTTATATACTCTCATTGTTTTCTTCCTATATTTTTGAACCCTCTTTTTAGTCTCCTGTTCTTGCTTGTTGTTCTTTACCCAGACTTTAACAGTTGGATTTTCTCAGGTCTGTGCTGAGTCTTCTTCTGGCTCCAATTATAATCCATATGCTGATGATTGTCAAATTTATAGCTTTACCGACATCAGTTAAAAGTGGTTTTTGCTGTAATTGATAAGAAAAACACTAGCTGAAATGAATATAGTTTTATTTTTGTTTCATAAAGGCTAAAGGTAGCTTTTGCTGGCATGTATCAGCTGTTCAATAGCATTATGGCTGAAGTCTTTATGGTCCTCTTGCCTTTTCTCTTATGTCAACAACATGGCTGCTGAAGTGCCAGCCATCATATCAACATTCAAAAAGATAGAATAAGGCAAAGATGAGATAGTATCTGTATCAGGGAACAAAGCTTTCCTGACAATGCTTTAACAAACTCAAGCTTATGTCACATTGACCAACTCTTTGTAACACGGCCATCCCTATATGAAAAGAGACAAGGAAAAAGAATGTTGCTTATCTGGCCTGTACCATAGAGGCAAGCAAGAGAGAAAAGAAGGGAATGAGTTTTGGGGAAGCTAACTTGTCCTTCCACACCTTGCCAGACCTTTCCATTGAGCTCCCAACAGTCTCTTCAGCTTCTCCACTTGGATTTTTTCAAGGCACTTCAGAATCAACATACCAAAAGCTTAAATCGTGATATTTCCTCTAAATCTGGTCCTCCACCAGTGCTATCTCAAAAAAATTGCACTGCTATTCCTCCAGTTATAAAAGCAGACAACCAGGACTGTTATCCTTGACAGTCTTCTTTGTTATCTCACACACAAGCAAGCGCCCATACATCTGATACATTGCCAAGTCCTGTCGATATAAACTTCTAAATATCTTTCAAATCCCTTCACTTCCTTCTGTTTAGCTACTTTAATCCTAACTGACATCATCTCTTTCCTGGACAGGATTTTTTCACACTATCCTCTATCCAGTTTTCAAAGTGATGTTTTTAAAAACAGCTTAGATCATGACCCTCTTCTGGTCATGACTTTCAATTATTCTTAAATTATAAAGACTCTTAAGAATCCACAAGGTTCTTTATGATTTGGTTGCTGCTCACCTCTCAGCTTTCTCTTTTATCCACTCCTCTTTACTTCTTAAATCCTTATCTCCTAGAATTCACTTTTTGTGGGGGTTTTTTTTTAGCATTTTATTTTATTTTATTATTAGTTTCAAATATGTAGTACATGGCTAGACATTTATAAAGTTTATGAAACAATCCCCTTGATTACTCTGTCTTCCCTCTGGCTCTACATATAACCATCGCATTACTGCTGACTGCATCCGCTGTGCTGTGCTCCCCATCCCTGTGACCACCTATCAACTACTAATTTGTACTAGAGCTCACTTTTGAAAAAAAACATTATTTATGTTAATATCTCATCTGGAATACCCCCTTCCTTCAAAGAATTGATTCCTACTTACTGCCACATCTCAGCTCAAACTACTTCCTTTTAGAAAATATTCTTGATCTTTATATCAAATTACATGTTCCTGTTCAAGTCACTCGATGTTTCTAGTTATTTTCTTTCATGGCTTGAATCACAATTTATAATTATGCATTTATTTGCATGTCTATTTGATTAACAGCAGGTTCCCCCAGTAGAATGCATGCCCTTGAGAGGAGAGACCATGTTTATTTTTTTCATCATTTTATCTCTAGTGCCTAGCCTGGCAAGGAAGTCATATATATTTGTAGAAATATGTATATATTTGCTAAATAAATATTGACACAGAATTGTGTTTGTACATTGGCAAATTTTAATCAAACAACAAAAACAAGAACTTATTGATTTCTCACTATGTGTCCAGCCCTGTGATAACTACAAATAAAGAGTATTAGTAAATTTGAGAAGACAAGATTTGCTAATGCTTCGTAAGGAAAAACTCAAAGAAATGCCTTTTAAAAATCTCTGATACTTGTCTCACATCACCATTTAATTCTACTGTTCATGCCAACTAGAAAATTTGTGGATATTTAGTTCAAGACCAGTATAGTCACAGTAACTTATTCTGCCAAAAGCCAGAAAATAGAATATATAACTCCTTTAAACCTCTTATAACCCTTGCTTTGGGTAATCTCTATAAAACCCCTTATGCTCAATTTTCAGATCTTATAAATTCTCATTCTGCTCGAACACTTCTGTCTTTTTCAGAACTAAAACCAACCCCCTAGCTCTTTTACCAAACCAATTTTCTCTCAGCATAATAACTGCAGTCATGGCTTTAAGGACATACTAACAAGTAAAACTGAAATAAACTCTTTCTGTTCCTTTCTACTTAGGATTAAGGCCTGAATGTCGAAAGGTTGAACCTCAGATGAATAAATGAGCCTAATTTAGACCCCTGTACCCTCCATCCATTTCAACCATTGTTTATTGAGATGAGATTCACCTTATCCTCCCTGAGTATACTGAGTGTAATCTGCTGGCCAAAATAGCACTAACTGTTCAGAAAGACCACTGAAAGAAGGAATAAGTGAATGATCTATTTTATTTATTTGTTCGTTTATTTGTTTGTTTGTTTGTAATTTTTTAATTTTTTTGCTCATGATCCATTTTAAATGGATGTGTTTGCAGTAGCAGCTATGCTGATGTTTCTTGCTTCTGCATCTCCATTTTCTTTGTATAATTTATTCTTCTTTTCTTTAGCCAAATCAGGTCCATCTTTACGAATGGCAATGAAGCTTCTGTAAGAGGTTTTCCAGCGGAGAGTTGAAAAGTAGAAGACAGATTTGATTGTGATATGGAGCATGGCCACACAAATTCGTAGTACTGGGGTTAAGCTGGTTCAGTGCCACTGAAATCTTCATGTGCCCCCTCACCCTGCTCTCCTCTCCAGAGGCTGAGCTGAATGGTCATATCTGAGATCCCTGAGCCCTCTGACTTCCTTTAAATTTAGCCAATGATAGAAGCCCAGATAGGAAATTGGAAAGAAGAAAGAAAGTGAGGTCTAGGTATTTGTGCCTTGGACACCTTGCTGTAGTGTCTCAGGGGTTGGCAATGTCTTAGTTGGAGGGACCTAGCTCCTAGAAAGGTCATCCTCTTACAGGACTCTCTCCTGCTGGGTCTGGTAACTTATCTCTCTTGTTTCTGTGGACCTCGGAGTGGGGGCCCTCTGCTGCTACTGGTTTGTGCTTGTTTCAAGAGCACAGACTTAAAGGCTCTCAGCTCTTTCACATTGCTATCTAGATCTGCTTGTTCTTTAGAATTCAGTTCAGAGACACGTTTTCCTCATCTCATCCTCAACATTCAAGGAGGCAGCATTCCCATCAAGGTCTCACGGTTAAGACCAGAAAGTAGTACGTGCTCTGCTTCATGAGAATGAAACATGCAGATGATGGCAGGTGGGTGTCTAGGCTTTCTGTCTCTGTCAGTTTTGTGATCTGCATTTAGAAAGTGTCATTTTTACCATCGCCCTCACTGAGTGTCTGTGCAGGCATTCCCAAATGTCAGTTGCAGAACGAATAGTCTGAGGATAGTTAAGTTATAAATATAGATTCCACAGTCCAAGGTACTAGGTTGTAATCAGACAGGTCTTGAGTGAGACCCTGAAATCAGTACTTTTATAGATTCTCCTAAGAGCCATTGTTCGATATCCACTTCTTCCTCTATTTCTTCTTTTTTTTAGAGCTTCTATTAGAAATTTATATAGAGCTTCTATTATCCAGTTTATAGATTTCCATCTCATCTTTATTATCATATACAGTTATTTCCCTGTCACCTTGATCAGATCAACTTCTTTTAGAGAAAGTAAATTTTTTTAATAACATGATATGTCATTATTTCAAAACCTCCATGCCACAAAAATGCCTATAAGATCACATATAGAATTTAAAGCAAAATATTAAGTTCACTTCTAACTATTTGTATAAAATATATCCTTGCCCACATAGTATATTTGAGAACACAAGGATTCTAGTCAAACTTGTTCCTTAATATTTTCTTCTATACTCTTCTGAAATTGCTCTTCCTGTCTTATATATTGTTCTCCAATTGTCAGGAATTTCAGTTTTGTCTGATTGTTATTCTCACATTCAGTTTAATCTCTTGATCAAGTGAACGCATTTTTTGCCTCCAACCTTTTTTTTTAATTTCAGAAAAAACCATCCACCACTCCATTCTTGTATTTCTAAATCTTCCATTCTCTTCCAAAGTTAATTTTCTGCTAAAAGAAACACTCTGTTTCCTAAGCTGTTTAGAGCTTCTTAGCGGGCTTTTTCAAACAGCATCTTTCATTTCCACATGATTCAGCTAAATTAAATAACAATTTGATGAATCTCATCAGGCTTTCCATTAAGTCTCTGAGACCTATTTCCACTAGATGGCATATCCAACCAGAACACTTTTTTATTCCCTAATTCCTGAGTCTTGGGTGCAACTGCCCCCCTCCACCAGGCTTCTGTCATGAGGACAGAAGGTACTGCTTGAGAATGCTAACTTCAAGTCTAGTATCCTCTGTGTTTGATTCCTGTTACCTTCCAGTCTATTCAGTCGTGAGCAATTACTCTTATTGTCTCCCAAAACCCAGTCTCATCTTTTTCTATAATAATATAACCTCTGGTGTTTCACTGAGTACGTGACTACTCAAAGTAAAGACTACATTTGATCCTGGTTGTAGCCATGTGAGTAAATTCTGTGAGACTTTGCTGAAAGTGGCAGCTACTTGAACTGTGGATTTGAGGCCAGGGAGTCTATCTTGGACCATGAGGAAAGGGCGACATCCTGGGGAAACTCAGTGATTGGTTGCAAAGAACCTGGGTCTCTAAGCACTTAGGAATAAAACCACTGTGCTAGACTGGACCTCTTATTCTCGGTATTATTTACATATGAGAAAACCACACCATGTTATTTAAGAGATGGTCATTTGGGGATTTCTGTCACTCTCAACTAAACCTAATCCTAATTGATTCAGAATTTGGTATCTGGGAGTGGGATGTTGCAACTAAACACCTCCAAAATTCGCCATTGGCTTAGTGGATTTAATAGAGAAGTAGATGGTTTAATGAAATGTTGCAAAACATTTGGTTAAACCATTTCCAGCAGTAGCAAACCATGTACTGATCTGGGCTATAGAGAAAATTCAGGATGTTGATGTGTGTTGGCCACCTTATGCCACTTTCAGCAAAGTCCCAAAAGAGAAAGATAAACCCAAGCTAGAACTAGCTCATCTGTAAATAAATGTCGAAAGAACGTTCTTGACTATGGTGTGCAAATTATCAAGTGCCCAGTAATACAGGGTCTTGCAGGGATGAAAAGCCAAATTGTATATGTGCAAATTTGTGCACTTGTGCAAAGGAAGGACTGCGTAACCACAGATAGGGCTCTGCCCCATGTGGTTTTCAAGCCTCTTTTAGTAGTCATTCTCTGTAAGACAGCGGGAGCCAGCTGAGAGGCACATATCAAATCGGGAAGGTTGGCTTAAGATAGCTGCAAGGCAGTCATTCTTTAAGTGAAAGAGGGGGGAGTCCTCACAGAGCAAAGTAAAAATTAAAAGCTTTTATACCTAAAAATTATATCAAGACCAGATCTTTGGCTAAGATTACCCACACATGTAATAGACTTGACACAAACCGATCAGAAGCTTACTAAGCTTCTGAGGGGATTGCATGACTTAAAAAACCACAGACTTAGTCTGCAAAAGTCTATTCAACCCCTAAAATAATCCCTGGGATCCAAAGCTTGTGTCAGAGGGAAGCAAGATATAAAAACTATGAAACCACCAAAAAATCATAACTCCAGTACTCACCTCAGGTGTAGTCATGGAGGAAAATGGCAGGGAAAAAAGTCCCAGAGTACAGAGCCGAGGACCGCAAAAGACGCAGGTCAAAGAAGGGTTTCCCAGAGATCAGAAAGAAAGAAAGGCAGCCAGGTGACCTAACCAAATAATTTCTAATTCTAGCCCAGAGGGACTTCATTGTTGCTGTGGACTAGTGACTGCTGTGTTTCTGCATTCTCTCTTTTACTAAATGGCTGTTTTTTACTACAGTAATACTATTTCTACTTCACAATTGTATATTGGGTGGTTGGGGGGCATAAATAACTAACATAGGTATGATTATATAAAATCTTTAAATTTTTTAACTTCAGATATCTTTTTAAATAAAAAATTTACCAAGCCAAACAAGCCTATTGTTCTATTATAAAGCACCAGTACAACCCCTGGCTTCTTTTGTTGTCCTTGTCCCTTCTATAGATAACAAGTTAATTATGTATGATAGAGAAACTTGCTACTGTGAATATACTACAAAAAGAGAAGCAAAAATGGTTCATAAAGTTAAAAGCCGTGCATTACATTATACTTTAGATGACCTCCTGCTGGTTTTGAAGGAAAACAGCTAACTTTATTCTATTCTCCCTTGATATTAGCTTCAATTTCCTTTTCAAGCTTCTCAAACATACAAAAAGCTTTTGATTATCAAGATTTCAAGTGTTCTACTGGACAGCCAATGTGTATTTATGAACGGAATTACTAAAGAAGCAACTCGACTCCATCTAGGGACCAGTTTCAGCAAGCCCTAAGAGATTCTCTGTGACCATAGAGGAAACTGAAAAGAACTCGTTGGCCTTATTTTCACAATTGTTTTGGTGCCTCCAGGGAAATGCACAAAGTGTTGCAGAGACGCATATATTATACATTTCTTGTTTATTTATACCCCACCTTATTTGAGAAAAGATTTATAGTGGCTTATGAAGATGCATATAGTAATACAAATTCACAAGTGAGAAAGTTGAGGCAAAATTAAAAGTGTAAGATAGTACACTTTTTATCTACTAATAAGCTTAGTAGATAAAATATATGTCATGAAATTGTATATATTCATTAGTAGGTTACCATTTTGTCTATTTAAAGAATAAAATACCATCAACTATACTTTTTTATAGTGTTTTAAAGATTTTTATAGTGTTTTAAAGATGAAAACCAACTAGTAGCTCCAAAGAGACATGACTATTTCAGAGTCACATGTGTCCTAGAATGCATAATGTTCTTAATTTGTTTTACAATAAATATGTTTTTCATAAGATTATCTCATATAACATCCCCCAATATAAAATGATGAAATTATTCCAATGCACATTCAAGTTATTTATTTGGTGAGTGGGGGTGGTATCCAGGAACAGAGTCAAAATATCTAGAAGAATGGAAGAAGTGCACATTCTTGTGGCAATCATTTTTTTTTCCTTCACATTAATTTAATACCTATTATGTGCAAAGCGCAATGCTAAGCTCAAGGGATAGAGTGTTTAAAGTATAGCCTTAGGATTTGTCTTTATTTGGGAAGAAAGATGACAGATGTTAATAAAAAAATCTCAAAAATGGCAATATAATTATCGACTATGGTAAGTAGGCTAACGGAAACATCTAGAAAGTCAGTGACAAACTGAGACAAAGTGAGTAGGATTTAACCAGCCATGGATGAGAGTTGTGGTATCAAGGAGAAAAGAGAGGATAATGGGAGGGGAAGGGTATAAAAAAGCAGTCACCAGAGCAAACTGCGTATATACGAAGGCCCTGAGAGGGATAGAAGTATTTGGGTACACTTGAGAGGATAGGGAGAAGGCCAGCATGGCTGGAGGCTAGAGGAGAAGAGAGTTGTGAGATAAGACGGGAAGACAGCCAGAAGACAGACTGTACTGCATCTTGTAGGGCAGATTGATGATTTTAGATTTTAACCTAAGAATAATGGGAAGTCATTGAAGACTTTGAAACAGAGGTGACCCAAGCAGATATGTGTCTTTTTTTTAAATCACTTAGAGTGTAATGTGGAGCCTGGAAAGGTTAGAATAGGAGAAAATGTGGAAAAAGAGTTAAAAGGCTCTTGTGATGCAAAAGACCTTGGTGGCTAAATTACATTGTTGTGATGGAAATGAGGAGGAGAATAGATTTGAGAAATGTCTTGAAGTTAAAATCAACAGGACCAATATTTTTGCCTTCAAGAGATTTAAATAGCTATTGATTGGCAGTGATTTTGAGAATGCATTTCCTAACAAGTCCTTGGAGTGCAGTTATTTTATGTGGCAAGTTAAGTGCGGAACTGTATGCTTTAAAAGTCAGCTATGCTCAGGATAGAATGAATAAAAGCTAGGCAGCCTTGGATAGAAGCCATCTCGTCTCCCTTTGCAGATGAGTAGACAGGACTCAAGGCCGGGCCAAGATTCTCTTCAGGAAGTTAATTCTTTAAATCTACCTGAACACACAGAACCAATAAGAAGACATTGATATCCTCTGCCATTGAGTGTGGGTGGTAAGAATTTTAACTGGCCAATTTACATAACAGATTTTTCTACCTTCACCATTAAAGATCTTAGGAAAGCACTCATGCCACGTGCAATTTCTGTTGCTCTCTTGTGTCATTTCTTGTGCCTTCAACAAAATGAGCAACACAATTTTTCTCACTTTTCTAAATGAAGTGAGTTGCTACAAAAGATGATCAGATTGAAGCTGAAGTGAGTTTGCCAACAATAACAACTTTCATTATGAAGAAGTTGACTTTAGCCCTTCTTTCTAGCAATAGCTAGAGAACAAGGCTAGTTGTCAATGAAGACCACACCTAGTTATGATCTTAAAATCGTGTCATCACAATTTATAATTTTTCATCACACCAAAACTGCTTATCTCTATAGCCTCTAGTAGCTTCCGATCTCTAGGGTGTCCATCTAAATCTTTCAGCAGTGGTTTAAAAAAAGGGGACAGTACAATATACATGGAATCTAAAGAACAAAAGATATAAAAAACCAAAACAGAAACAAACTCATAGATACAGAGAGCAAACTGATGGTTGCCAGATGTGAGGGGTGTTGGAGGGCTGGATGAAAAAAGTGAAGAGATTAAGAAGAACAAATTGATAGTTACAAAATAGTCACTAGGGTATAAAGCATAGGAAATATAGTCAATAATAATGCAACAACTATGTATAGTGCCAGGTGGATACTAGACTAAAGAGGGGGAAATCACCTCACAAATCATATAAATGTCTAATCACTATGCTGTACACCTGAAACTAATATAAAATAATATTGAATGTCAACCATAACTTAAAAATTAAAAATTAGTAAATAAAAAAGTTGGTAAATTCTAATGGTTCTTATACACAGCAGTAAAATTATTATTTAAACATATTTTAGGTAACTGTTAATTTGAAGAGGAATTCACTCAAAAGGCTAATCAACTCTGTTCTGCTTCTGTAGATATGCTTGCTGCACAGGCCATACTCAAAATTAACTAAAGACTCACCTTCCCTTTTGCTTGTTCTGTCTAAGCAACAAATGTAACTGCCTGTACTCCCTAGTAACTCCTGCGCTTTGTAACTGTCTGAGGACAAATTAACCAATCAGCCTATGCCAAATAAGTTCTATATAAGCAATGTTGCAATTGAGCTCCTGGCCCAGATCTTCAGAGTGCTAGCTCCTCTGGGACCACCAGGCCAGCATAATAAACCTTAGTTCTCCAACTCTCGAATGCTGCTTGGTTTCTGGTTTCTCTCTGGTCTGATTTTTGCAACTTTTCTGCAACAAATTGACCTAATAGAATCATTTTAAAATAACTTACTTCACTTTTGTAATTTCTTGAAATGTTGTTTAATATATAGTAACACTCTAAAAATTTTTTTGAACCAAAAAATATAAAAATAAAAAGGGGATGGTAGATTCTAGCTCTGTTTTAGCTGGGTTCCTATTCTCAGTGTATCACTGAGAGTAGGGTATTTATAAAAATCAAATTATCAGGAGTCTTCACAGAATTCCTAGGTCTTAGATCATAGCTGATTTCTGCTCACAGAAACAAAGGTTGTAGTATCAACAATACCTCCAGCCCAACCTGTGCCACATATGAGAGTAAGAGCTAATGCATAGCATTTAGGCATAAGGCACTGTCCTAAGAGCTTTATCTAGCTTCAAAACCAACTTATTTTACCAATGAGAAAACCAAGGCACACAGCTAGGATGTGTCCAAGGTCACGGAGCTAGGATGTTATTGAGCCAGGATTGAACTAAGTACTCTTCTCGGTGGCTGCCTACCAGGGCTGGCATGCTCAAGAAATGCACAATCAATTTAGATGTAAATGTGTAATAGCATTTCCTATTTGGTTTTCCTACCTCTTTTATAAATGGAGTGGTGCTCTGTGGGCTTTGTGGCTCTGAACACACATGAACCTTTCACACAACTCACACTGGCACCAAAAAGCCAAGGAAGATGGGGCCTGAGACATGACTCGTTCTTTATTGTGACTTCTCTTCTGCCATTAAGTTTGCTGAAATTTAATGACAACATGTTGCCAGGGAGTTTAATGATGTTTTTCATTCATTTCAAAATTTGTTTATTTAAACACCAAAGCAAACGACTCAAACATTGTTATAGGGAACTGTTCCTCTTATATGTGTATTAAACAATTAGAGATCTTATGCTAGACTCTAAAGAAGAAAGACAGAATCTCTGTGCTTGATGGGTTTGCATTTAGAGGAACCTTACATTCCGTGTGCCTCCTGAAGATGCCCCAGAAAGGTCTGTTTGTGTTTAAAAGTCTGTCATTGAGTAGCCTTGACCTAACTTTCTACTTCTCAGAAAAAAAAGGAGACTATCAGGCAGGAACTGCCTCAGTTTTCTTTCTCCCGTTCATCAGTCTATCTGAATTTCCTGTTTTCCCAGTCTCAGGTGGGTGTCTACAAGATAGGCTGAGAAAGGAGAACCCACTGGTACAAGAATAAACAGTTTGATAGGGCAGGAATGAAATCCACAAGCATTCCTAAAAATACAAAAACATCGTGTACTGTAATAATGACATTTAAAATTAGTAGAAGAGGGGGGAGGAGGGAGGTAAATGGGGTAAAAGAGGTCAAATATGTGGTGACATTAAGAATAAATAGATAAACAAACAAATAATTAGTAGAAGAACTAGATATATTAAAATAAACATTGCTAGGTCTATTGGCTAACAATTTGTTACAGATGAGTAAATAAAGAAAATATACATATGTATGTACATATAACTAAATCACCAATGTATGAATCCGAGTTCTTGGTCGCTAATAATTGAAATGGACTCTGTATAAGCTAAAAAGAAATTTATTGGAAGGATTTTATGTAGATTACACAATTAACAAAAATCTTATGAAGTCATCTTGGGAAATAGGGCCACCTGTTATGGTTCAGAGGTGGTGCAGCCCAAAGGCATTTGGCTGACGGGATAATTAGGGCCTGAAATCCAGTCTACATTCTGTTCACCAAGCTGAGTGTCCTGGTGTGTCCACAACATCTCACAGAAGGAGATGCTTTGTGTCTTCACACAAAAGCTCCATCTACTTGCCAGGCCGTGCATCCAAGGACCCGTGTCCACCTGGAAGGATGTGTTTCTCTAATTTGCATAGGTATACTGTCTAGGTTAGTCATGGACCGGTCAGAGAACAAAACTGGTTGACCTCTAGCCTCTGACCCTAAATACTGAATGCCACAGCTGACACCCCTGGACCTAAGACAGAGCCACAACCACTAAAATGAACTGGAAGCTCTTTCTGTTTTACCTTGACAACTCTGAGATCCTAAATGGGAGAGGCCAATTGGCCAAGCTTAAGCCCTGTACCCCAACCTAATTCTCTGGAATATGGGAAAGAAAGTATCTGGATTTTTGACTTTCCAAAACACACAGTAGCATAGTGCATGTTGTAGAAAGCCAAAATGTAATATCAGTTAGTTAAATGTTATTTTTTCGTAAAAGAAAATTTTAATATTTATCAGATCTTAGGATAATGAAGAACTGCAGAAACATGAAACAGAAGAAACTGCAAAGGCCAAAATTGATACATGCAGCACAGAATTAAAATTTTTTTATGTCAAAAAACCCTATGTTATAAGGTAAATGAGAAAGTTGAGAGAATAACACACACATAAGATAAGTAAAGCTCTAATAAGCTCATCATATAAAAATATCTCAAAAATTAATATGAAAAATACCCTGTTAAAGAAATGGAAAAAAAAGGAATAAGTGGAGAAATAAAGAAGGAATGTGAGAAATATTTGGCCTCTCTAGTTGTCTGTCCCATTTCAAGGAAGAGAACTTGCTGAGGCTACAGAGTCCAGGCTATGAGCGGCTGCCTGTGAGCCCCAGCCTGCCATGCAAGATGAAGATGATGCTGGAAAAAAAAAACAGGAGAATTTGGAAAAGTCAAGTCCAAGAGAAATGACACTGAGAATAAAGTGAAAAATTAGCAAAGAAGACCAATCAAGACCAAGTTAAAAGGTCCAAGAGGCTCTCTCCGCATTATCTCATTTAATCCTCAAATAACAGAAGTAGATGTTTTTATCATTCTTTTTTTTCACAGCAAAAAAAATAAAAGCTTAGAAAGCTGAAGGGGCTTGCCTAAGGTACATTAAGCATGTGGAACAGCCAGAATTTGAACCTACCGATGTTCATAGTTTATCACTGTTTTAGTTGCCAAAAATATTTATGATATTTACCCTGCCATAGAACAAATAGAATTGTGACTTATGATTCACAATCATCATAGCTGATTTTATGTACTATCACGTCTCAGACAATTACACTTAATTTCATGCTGAAACTTTGGAGAATAACATTGTTGTTTGGTTAGGCCCTACGCATCCCGGGGGTAGGTGCCTGGGTGTTATGATTTACTGTGCTTTGTTATATCCCCTGCTTCTGTCCAGCCAACCTCACACTTGGCTCGACCTTTTTTCCTAAAGAATAACAGTGTAAACAAACAAACAAAAAAACAACAGCCAAAAAAAAAAACCTCCTCCTTCAGCAGAAGCGCTTCCATAGAGATGCTAAGCGAGATGCTAAGCAGATTCTTCTTCGAGCCTCCCCCTCCTTCCAGCCTTCCCCTCAGGCCACCCGTCCCTCTTCCTCACTCTTTGCAGCTGCAGAATCACCACTACATCCCTGCTTATTGTAAGTGACCAGACTAGGCAAATAGGAAGACGGATGGTTAGTCAGGGAAATTTGGGCCACCGTGATGGGAAAGGTACAGAGGAAAACATTATGGCCTGAGTCCCTTTGAAACATGCTGACAGTTGACAGATGAGCATCCATAAAATGACAAAGGCCTCCCTGTGTAAAGCCTTGTGCCACCAGCGTTTCTCCCTGGGAAACTAACTGCCCACAACTGTCCGTGGAAATATTATTTTTTTTTTTTGCTGGTAATTATTCTCATCCCTATATCTCTAACCACAGAATAGCTTCCATTTTGCATATATAGGTATTCTCTGTCCTGGCGACTGCCACCACCCCGCCCACCGATCCTCTCAATAAGTGATGAGTGATCCTGTTGATTGAATGATTAGAAACAAGATAGTAAACTGGAATGCTAACTGTACAATCTATTTATGGTTCCCAGGGACACATATTGAAAGAATCTTAAGATTTTTTAAAAGTAGCATTAGTGATCCCTAAGGATCCATGAACCAGATCTGCAACATATTTACAAAGCTTTGAGTCTGCAGCAAACAATGGGCACTAAAACTGATGCTGTATGCATTCTCGAAGAAGCCCTGCTGATGTGACTGTGCAGTTTCTTATTTTGTTTATTTTGTCTGTTCTACTGCTTTCTGCAATACAGCATATTAAAAGAGGAGGAGAGGAAAGAAGACGGAGGGAACCTAAGGGGATCGGATGTCGTGACAAACTGTGGCAGCTCTAAAACAGAGGGAAGGATCTTCTTTCCTGCAGGATTCCTTTAACTTGGGAATCCTCCCAGGAATCCACAGGAGACATTTTCTATTCTCAGATGATAACTTTGGATTCAGGGCCTCTCTTGGTCTTTTATCTTCTAGAACAGTGCTGTCCAATAGGATTTTCTGTGATGATAAAAATATTTCATATATTTATTATCTAATGTGGTTTTTTGAGCACTTGAAATATGGCTAGTGTGACTGAGGAACTGGAGTTTACTAACTTGATTTTAATTCATTTAAATTTGTATTTAAGCATGCATGTGTGACTAGTGGCATTGACAGCACAGCTCTAGAGCTGCCTTTGTGTCCACCTCAGTGTCATATATGAAGTATTCAGCTACTATGGGTATAAACTTCAGAGGAGGAACTAAAAATTAGACACATACCTCAAGTACAGAAGCTTACAAGATTCAGGCCATTTAACACAGAGATAAGTAGGGATGGAGTTCTTCCAGGAATTCCCTGTAGTCACTCCCTCTTCCTGGCACAAGCTTTTCCTTTAGAGACTAAACTTGGGGCTGGACTCTATGCTTATTTTACTTTTTTGAACTTCAAGTTCATTTCTATTAGCTTCAAATGAGAATTCCTTCCCTGTCAGCCACTTGATCTCCCATCTTGGCCAGTGTCTTCTGAGCTCTGAGCTCAGGAGATGCCTGACCAGCTTTTCCCAGCTTCTCAGTTCAGTCTCCATCTCGACTGGTGACACTTGCTAGGTTCCAGTCCCCTGAGCTCTGATCTTCCTGTGTTTTCTCTCCCAGTCCTTCCTGTCCTTGCTCTCCTGGTTTTGAATTTCCTTCTGCATCCTCTCTTCCTCATTCTACCATCTTTAACTTGGCTCTTTACATGCTCTGGAATCCCTGATTCATGCACTTAGTGGGATCTCTTTCTTGGGTAGCTTCAGAGTTCAAATACACATTAGGTTTGTGAAAGAAAACTTTATCGCTTTCCAAATTCTTAGCATTGTTTATCTATGAATCTTTATAATTTTTAAGCTCTATCATTTTATTATATTTGCTTTCATTCTTCAAATTTGCTTTTCTACTGTCCTTTCTGAGAAGATATTAGAGACAGTTCTCTTTGTTTTTACTGCTGTCATTGCATCTCCCCTCACATTCACACACACACACAGAGGTGTATAGTTGAATAATTCATTAAACCACAATACAAACTCAATAGAGGCTGCTGTTTTAAATATGTGTACCAGTATTTAATTAGGGATATTTATGAATATATTTTATACTCCAACCCACTAAAACCTTTTTCTCCATTGTCATTAACATGACAAGGTGTTACAAAAGGATTTCATAACTTGTACATCACATAAATGTGAATTTTTGTCATTATTGTTTCACTAGCACTCTAGGAGGACTAACTTTGGAGCAACTGTTTCAGAGGGTTGTATTAGATATCTGCATTCCCTGGAAATTGCCTGCCTGACCAACATGGAGCATCCTCAGCTGAGATTATCTGTCCTGTACATAACTCTGTCCCCATTAATGACTGGGCCCGATGTGGGAACTTGACCTATGTAGGACAAATGATATTCTCTCTCCTAGAAATTTGGTTTGTGATTGAAAGGCAGGAAGGCCGTTTAAGCTCATTCCATTGGTGGAAATGTAAAGCTCTTACCTTCCAAGTGGATCGAGAATGAAAAAATAGGTCTGTAAGAAGACAGAGAGAAAGAAAGGGATATTAGGCCATAAGGAGAAGCAGAAATAAAGTATTAAGGTGAATTTTAACTGCCTTTCCTGTCATCTTGGTCCTTTCCAAGTACCTCAGTATATTTATACAAACCTTTGTTTCTGTTACTTAGAATCAAAGAGTTCAAAGTAATACAAGCATACTGCTGAGAAAGTGAAAATCTTGAACATAATCTAAACTCCATGCTGTTCTATGGTCATAAGCTATTACCTTTTGGTCTGAACAGCCATTGTATAAAACCATTCTTGTCAAAAAGGTGAGTAGTGTTGGAGGATCGATGCAAATTCATCATTACCTCTGGAATCACAACACACTGCATATATCCCATTGATGCTTCAAGCCTTGTAACTAGCAGGGAGAACACAGTTGTAAGTGGCCATGGCCATGGCCCTTGCAGATTGCTTACTTTTATAATGTCACTGCCTGGGGAACCCTGAGGGCATTTCCATGAAACCCATTGGCAGGTTCCCTTGTCAGACTCTATGGCTCTCATGTGATAAACTACATGAATTCCAATCAAGTCACCTCCAGACAATGTTTATTAGGGATGTAGGTACATAGTTATTACAGCGCCTGCCTCCATTTCTCACCAAATCTGAAGGCAGCCCCTCAGCCAACACACATTATCAGTGTGCGTGGGATTGTGAGTTGTATGTGGAGTGAGGGGAGGAAGGAATGAGTCCCAGAGACCTGAAAGAGAATGCTTGTGATGACAGAGTTCTAGTCCTAATTTAACCAGTATGTATGATCATGCTTTTAATGTCTTTAGCTTGAAGTGACAGCTATCTCCTAGTTATTATTTTCATGTTTAAGCTGGAAAATATTACCTTCTCTAAAATGTATTTTCAGTCTATTAAGACCAAGATCTCTGCTTCTTAGTCTACTTTTGGTTATACAAATGTATAATGGGATGATTTTTTCCAGCATTACTACTCATGAAAAGGACTTCTATTTCTTCTTCTAGGGCCTAACTCAAGTTATGCTGAAAAGCCCAATTCACCTTAAGTAAGGGACATCCACTCACCCTTTAGGGAAGAGAGGTCTAGCCTTTTTTGAAAGGAGAATTGCTACTCACATACCATAGGGACAGAGCTGCAGAGAGGCAGTCATAGAACCCGGTTCTGGTTCTGCTTCAACTATCCACAAGTCTCTCTAATCATACTTTGAGCATTTCTCTTAACTAACCACAAGAGCCATATTTCCTCACCTATTTAGAAGAAATGGACATAATAATACTCATCTTACATTTCTTACGGAGTTGGTATAAAGGTCAAATAAGATAAGGTATCAAAATACTTAGAAAGAATAAAGCATGACAACAATATAAGAATTTTTTTTTCTTTTTTAGTAATTAGTTGACATATATAACTTATGTACGTGTGTTTTCTTTGAGTTCTTCCAATGGTTTCTTTTGACTTCACATTTAATTTTCATAAATACATTTCCAGTCATTTTATCTTTACAAAAGAATATATTTTACAACAAATTCAAGATAATGAAAAAGAAATTTGCAGCTCAAGGTCTATAGGTGAAAAAGTCTAAATGAGTCCATTAATGACAACTAAAAAGTCAGTCCATCACAAATGGAAAAGGCAAGTAAACAGTCACATTTAATGAAATCTAGTTAAGGAAATAAATCACTCTCTATTTCTCTTTTCCCCAGCGCCAGTGTTTCATGACTAGGTTTTGAAACCAAGTGTTTGGAGATAAGGTTAATTCTAAATGTGGTTTCTCAACTATTTAAATAGCAAGTCTTTCTCACATGTTTACTTAAATGCACACACAGAGCTGTGTGAAGTCCAAACACTGAGTGCTTTATATACTAAGACTATGTAGTATCAGTGCAAATGAGAATCTACGTGATAAGAAACATCATGCTTATATCACATTCTTTTCTGTTCCAAATGGAATTTTTAGAGATAAAATCCTTTAAAATTAATGATTTTAAAAAGTTAACTTTTTAATACCATAATGAAAACCAAAGTTGACAATTAGCCTCTTATACTAAACATTATATACTAGAGATTTTTATTTAGGTCATCAGGGAGTCATTTGAAAAATATTTAACAAATATCCCAGATTTTTGTTAAACAACATACATTTTATGGATTGCTTGTTATATACCAGTTGATATTCTATGCATTTAGAATGTATCTGAAAGCAAAATATATTAAAAACTGGAAGGTAACAGAAAGTAATAAATGTTTTTTTAATGCAATAAAATAAAATGGATTTTTGTCTTATCTAAGTAGTATTGCCTTAAAAGTAGTAAAAATAGATAATAATAATTTTTCTGTTACCTAATCTATAATATTTATCTTTTATAAACCAATGTTCTACTTCATGCCTTGATGCAACTTTTCCAAACACGCGAGTGTGTTAAATTCCCTAGATGTAAGCTTCTGCATCTGCAAAATGAGAGTTGGATCAGATTATCTGAAAGATCACTTTGAGATAGAAAATTCTCTAATTCCCACTGGCAGGAGCAATATAACACAGAGATCCATAAGTAGTTCTGGACACGAAGAAAAAAGTGCGGTAAACACATGCCATTAATATTACTCAGAAAGGTAACAAAGCAAAAGTCAAGTTTTTAACTATAAATAGGTTAAAGTTATTTCAAAAAACTATGTTATGTTTAATTCCCAACACCACATTAGTCAGTTATAGAAAAAAGGTTTAAATACTGATACGAAGTTAACCAAACGACAGCCTTTGCATTTCTACCTGCAAGAACTATTGAAATGGCTCATAGCCCAGTTTTTCTCTCCTCTCCTGACAGGATGAGGTGGTGTTAGAGTTTTCTTTTCATTGCTGTGTGTACTGCGCTGTGCCCTGAGGCAGATGCCTAGGAGAGCACTGTCTGCGTTAATGGCAACCACAATTCATTCACCTGGACCAACTACAGTGAACGCTAATTCCCAGATCCACCAACACCAACTTCACTGCTTTTGGTATCCTCTTCATGGAGGTGGGAGACGGCTTCCTCAAAGGCTTTCATTCTGCGCTTTTCTTCTTCCATTCTTTAGACTTCCTTCTCTCAGTTAATTCATTCCTTCATTCAATATGTTTTCTTTTTTTATTAATTGTGTATTATGTGGAAAACACTGTGCAAAAAACTAGGAATGCATAGGTCTTCATGGTAGACAGTGTGCTTAGGAAGATAGGCATAGAATACACAGTTACAAGTGTTTGTCAAAATAGTCTCTAAGACTGTATGAAGATATGGCAAATTTCCCCTGGGCTAATTTGGAAGCCATTTGAGCAGCACCGTCCAATTGTGGAATCATAGGTATCTTCTCAGTGTCTCAAGATTGCATTCAGACGTTTCAATCCTATCCAGCCTCCAAAAAGTTTTTGTGGTCTGGGATCTGATTTTGTTACCTTTGTTCAAGAGTCTTAATAGTACAGAATTCTGAAGCCAGATCTATCTCAACATTCTCTTTCCATATCAATGTCCTCCCATACCAGGGTTCATGACATAAATGAAGTCAGAGTGGTAAGAGCACTGACTGCTGGGTTCATATCACAGTTTCAATATTCTCTGGCTGTGTGATCTTAGGTAAGCTAACCAACCTCTTAGAGCCTCATTTCTTTATCTGTATAACAAGGACCCATAAGGTTATTGGAAGGATTAATTGAGATATCTGTCCTTCATACATATCTTGTTCATCATGGTATGATATTAGTTATCATTATTCCTCTACTCCCTGAAACCTTGTTTCAATACACATGCATACTGACAAGGATTGAAAGGAAATTAAAAAATTTAAATAGTGGATCATAGTGATAAAGTTGTAGGTAATCATTAATTGTGTCTTAATCTCTGCTGCTATACTCATTCATCAAATTTATATTATATATTAAAATTTTTCCTTTTACATAAGTAACAGCTATTTATGGTAGAAAATGTAGACAGTCAGGTAAATAAAAAGAAAAAAAAATATCACCCATAACCTAGAGATAGTGCTAGTAAAATAGTTAAGTGCTAGTAAAATAAATTTAGAGATAAGTGCTAGTAAAATAAATTTATTAAATGCTGAGTTAAAATGGTAGTAACTTATTAGAAAATCTCAATCACATATTTAGTAAATAGAAAAGTTCCTAATGAAGGGCTTACTGAAAAGGAGATAAGAAGGGACTGACATGCTCACGTAGGATTCTGGCTGGAGAGTCATGAAGATTCTACCTCTATTCATATAGCTAATCTAGGCTCAGGGAGCCCAAGTCTAAAAAATCATCAGAACCAAGAAATTCCAGCTCATTCAATGCTAGCGACGAGACACTGTGGCCTCTGATCTGCCTCCCTCTACCAGCTCATCCTACAAAATACCTAATCAGGCCCATCTTTGAGTCCAGAAGTGTAATGGGCTCTAGGTCATGCTCTGCCCCTTCTCACCCCACATTTTTATTTCACTGCTTGTTGATATTTCTTGTTATTTTACAAAACAGAGACTTTGATGCCTTACATAACCAATCTTGTTAATACTACCTGCTGGACTTCTTAGCCTACCCAGCCTTATTTTTCTCACGTAGTTATCCCTCATAACCACTAAGACATTATATGCATTTGGGTTTTTTTTTGTTTTTTTTTTTTTGTTTTGTCTGTTTCTCAACTTTAGATTGAGAGATCCACCGATGTAGGGACTTATATTTGAATCATTCTCTGATGTACTTCTAGCATCTGTCACATAGTGGATGTTTGATAAATATTTGTTAAATGAAAATGAAAAAATAAAAAATAAAACAAAACTAAAGCACAATCTGTCAAAAAATAAGTATAAAAGACCATCTCAGGTTATTCATTGTTTCGATGAGGGAAAAATAGGTTGAAAAGAGGACATTGGGTATAAAATGGAGGATGAAAAAAGGAAGATCCAGCATTGTCTAGTGATTTGAGATACACGTGTCATATACACCATGGCACTTCTAGGTTACAGTGGATTCATCTTCATTCGGGTGGGTGTGAATAAAATTCTTTTAAAAAATTATTTTATTATTAGTTTCAAGTATACAGTACAGTGGTTAGACATTTATGTAGTTTATGAAATGATCCCCTTGATTACTCTATCTTCCTTCTGGCTCTCCACCTAGCCATTACATGACTGCTGACTGCATTCCTTATGCTGTGCTCTCCATCCCTGTGACCACTTATCTACTACTAATTTGTACTTCTTTAACCTTTCACCCCTTTCTCCCAGCCTCCCAACCCCTTCCCCTCTGGCTGACACCAGATTGTCCTCTATGTTTATGAATCTGTTTTCAATTAGTTTGTTCTTATTGTTCCTTAGAATCTACTAAAATTCTTTACTGACTCTACAAAATGAAAAAATATATATGAGTAAGGCCAATTACTCAATATTAGTCTGCTAGGACTTCCACAACAAAATACTAAGGACTGAGTGGCATGAACAACAGAAATTTATTTTCTTAAAATTCTAGAAGCTGGAAGTCCAAGATCAAGGTGCTAGGAAGTTTCATTTCCTCTGAGGCCTCTCTCCTAGACTTGTAAATGGCGATGCTATAACTACCTCTTCACATGGTCTTTTCTCATGTGTACCTCTCTTATCTCTCCTAATCTCCTCTTCTTCTTGGAATACTTGTTGAATTGGATTAGGCCCCACTCTATCCAGTCTCATTTGCATTTAATCATATTTTTAAAGGTTCTATTTCTAAATAGTCACATTCCGAAGTACTGGGTGTTAGGGCTTCAACATACGAATTTTGCAGAGACAAAAATCAGTCCATAGCAGCCAATTCTCTTAAATTGGGTGACAAAAGCCATTTAATGAGCTTGTTTAACCTTAGAGACAGTTGTAGATTTTGCTTCCTGGAGGCTCTTTCACAAAGGAATTATTGTTCAGTGGTCACTGTCTTGTGGTGATACATGACCTTAATAAATAAGACACATTACATGGAGTGTAAATTTCTCTAAGTTCCCTTACAAATCTGATTTAAAACATTATGATAAAGATGTGATGCAATCCAAAATGTTACCAAATCATTGCTTATCACAGAAATATAAGGATATTAGGTCATATATGGCTAGAGTGCCCTGAAAATTTTTGAGACACAGACATACAAAAAGATTTTATCAAGGTGATTAGATGTATTTCTACTAGATCTAATCCTGTTTCTTCAAAAACAGAAATAAGATAAAAGTATTTGATGTAAATGAACAGTACAGAGTAAAACTCTTAGAAATAGATAAAAGACATATTAATTCTACAACCAAAGATGAAAAGTAGAAGAATGTTACATGTATGGGCCAGAAGGAAATTAAATATAATTTAGTCAAGCATTTTTATATGGGGAAATTAATTCTTGGGAAGGCAAATTGTCTTCTCCATGTGACAGAATGTAAATAGAATCCAGACCCACCACTTCTCCTCATTAAGTGCTCTGGTTTCCATTTCTGTATTTACTCTGGTAAGAACATATGAGATCCAAGGTGAATGCCTTGGCCTGCCCACAGGCCTTCGTAATCTTGGTAGAATGAAATTTGCAAAATATCATAAAAAATAATTGTGACCGACAAAATTTAGGTAAGAAATAAGAGAGCCTAATGGAAAGAGAATAGAATTCCGATTTGAAACATGTGGGAGCACTGTTCACCATTTCTGTCACCTTAGGCAAGACACATCACTTCATTAAACCTAATTGTGTTATCTGCACACTGGGGAATAACAATAATTCTTGCTCTATGGGTTTCAATGGTGGACAATGATGAACAAAAAAGATAAAAGGCTTGCAAAGTTTTTGTAAATATTAAAGTGGTATTCAGACACCATATGTGATAATCACTGCTATATGCCAAGAATTAGTGTGCCAATGAGATCTAGTTTTAGGCAGAGAGCTAATTTGGAAATGTAATCTGGGCTAGATATACTAAGAATGAAAATGTCATTTTGATTTACTTTCTTTTTTAAAAAAAAATAGTGCCGGCTACATGAACCAACTCAGAGTTCAAGTTTAAAGAACACCATTTCCATTTTAATTAAGCACGTAAACTATGGCCTATAATGACAGCTGCAAACAAGAGGAGATAGTATTAAAACTAGTAATTTCCTGGCACCATTCCATCGTAACTAGTCTGTTTAATAGAGAGTTAGTATAGAGCTGCAGAACTGAGCACTCTTAGAAGAGAATTCCCTCCTGGCAGGTCTCTGAAAATCCAATTAGTAACAAACATCAGGAATTAGTTATTGAAGATCATATCTATATAAAACCTAAATGCTCCTGTCCATGATACTCTTTGCATACAAAATAAACTCATACTTATTTTCCCCTGGAGCCCCTGCTTGCCTAGTCTTGAGAAAATATGTCCCCCCAAAATAATCCCCTGCATTTTCTGAGTTTTCCAGAAGGCTGTATGTATCAGGTCCTTTACATCCTTCTGCTCCTGCCTTCCACTCCATCAGTGATGGCCTCTGTTGCTGATGAGCATCATGAAATCCTAGTGTACTGTACTCCACTAGTGACAGCATTGACATCCCAAGGCATAATCTTTTGCCTGCACCCTGGTCTTCCTCCATGTAGAGACCCCCAACTCATTTTAAGGGTTGAGCATGCTCTATGTTTCTCCTGGCCTCAGAGTCCAGCCCCCTCTGAACTCCCATCTCTTCAACTCCAGAGAGAGGAGAAAGGCCTTCCTGGGGCCCTTCCCTCCATTAGTCCAAGCCCTTATTATGTCCTGCCCCAAGGTTAGCCTATTCACAAGATGATTAACAATTTGCAGATACTTCCATTCGGGAGTAAACCTGTATGCACAGGTTGGGGTTTGGTGTTAGAGTCACACAATTAAAATAGAATAACATTCCCAAAGCCTGGCTTATTTGGTTTGAAAATTTTGACATTTGCAATACAAAGAATCTGGTCCAGTTTGCAAAGTTTTATGCTCAGTCCATATCTTTTGCATTATTTTATCTATCATGAAATAAAGAACTCAGGCTTGCATGATAGCCCTGCTAGTCTGATCTTGGTTTCCAGGCTCTTGTGAACAAATAAACAAACAAATAAGAAAATATCCTGAAGTGAGAATTGATTGGCTTATAAAACTAGGGAGTCCTGGCATCCCTAAGGATACCACACACTCATCCTTTGTCGCATCTGTATTTCATCTTTCTCTACTTCTAGATTATGCTTCTCTCTTACTTGAGAAAGAATTCTTCAGTGTAGCAGGTAGAAGGTTGAGGGTGTCATGGCTATAGACAACTATAGGTCAGTTGCCATCTCATCTCATCTTAGCAACCCAAAGCGAAGAACGGAAAGAACTCTTATCCACATCTGGTCACTTGTGCAATTCTGGCTAGTCATTACAGTCAAAAAAATATAGGCAGCCTCACCAGAAACAAATAGAGTGACAGATGAGGTCAAAAGAAAGGAGGTGTTATTACAAGAAGGAGAAGAGAGGTAAGATGGACAAACAGAAACAAAGGGTTCTGACTATCTAAATGTAAATGTAAGGAGCTGAAAATAAATATCTGCCTTTTCAAAAGTGGTTTACTAACACCCCCAATTTACATTACTAAACAGAACACTTAAATATATTAGTCTGATAAACTGCAGTTAGGCACCTTCATGAAATTAAAGACCACTTTGGTAGGTATTTACCTCTTACCTTACGTTATAAAGTCTATCAGAGTGGCACCTATTAAAACAAATAATCTGCTCTACGTCCAGTGCCAGTCTCCTTCCTAGAAGGCAGAAACTGTTTGAAACTCTCTAAATTGAAGATTTTACAGGTTTGAAATGATCAGCCCCACTGGAAACCATTACATATGTAATATTAGTGATTAAAGCTTGGATTTAAAAATCGGACACATCTGGATTTGAATCCCTTCTCTATCACCTATGATATACATGACTTTGAGCAAATTTCAGTCTCAGTTTCCTTGTAAATAAAATGGAGATAATTTCTACTCCACTAGGTTGTTGTGAGGATTAAATTAAATAATGCTCTATAAGTGGTAGTTATTATTTATGGTAGTAGGACAATGGTTTTAAGAATCAATTCCACTTTAACTTTCATTCAAACTAATTCTATGTGAAAGAATTGAAAGTGAAAGCTCTTTCCAACTAAGTGGATCATCTATTCTAACCATTTAACTGGCTAAAATGATATCAGGTACTGATATCTATTTTCAAACATATCCCATCATTTTTGAAGACAGTGTGTTCCAAATAGAAGTTTTGGAATTTATACAATAAGAAGCAACAGAAGGAAAGAGAGTGAAAGAGTAAGAAGAAATAAATAGGTACCAGAGACAGTGAAGTATGTGCTGTGGAGTCCTAATTATAAAGGCAGGAGGTTCTCACACTCATTCCTAATTTAGAAACTACAGACCTCGCAGTATGAGGAAATCTCAGTTCCACAGTCTAGGAGATTCTGGACTCAGATAACATTCATTATACAGTTGACCTTAAAGATATGCATGGATCTGAGTCACACCCAGCATAAGTAGAAAGCCTACACAGGAGGACCCCACTGAGATGGATTCTTCCTAACTAAAACAAATCTACTGAAAATGTAAGACTATTAAGGAAGCTTAATATCCCTGAGAAAGAGCAACCTGAATTCAGCATAGCAATGTCTCAGTCCTAGAAGAGATTCAGGTTTCAAAGAATTACAATTTGGAGAATTAAGTGCATTAGGAACATTGAGAGAATATATTAAAATCCGAAAGTTTGGAGAAAGTCTAAAGAATCTTCAAAGATAACATCAATGAGGTTCAGTAGATTCTTTCCATGAAAAAGTTAAGATTACATTTTGAGATACAAGCAGAGTATTCAAGAGAAAGGCAGATGGCAAGGGGAGAGAAAGTGAGAAGGAAAGGGAGAGAGGAAGGGGTGGGAGAGAGAGAGAGAGAGAGAGAGAGAGAGCGAGAGCGAGAGAGCGAGAGAGCGAAGAGAAGGAGATGAGCAGATGAGAAATAGGAATGAACATACTATACTGGGAATGACAAATTAAGACAATAAGGCTCCCTCCCCATGCCACACACACACATATACCCATCAGTGCCAAAGGCAGACTTACCATGAAACTAATAAAGTTTAAATTTTAAGGCCCCTCACTTGCTTAAGTCTCTTTTCAAGCCTCAAAGGAGAGGCCAAGCTATCTGTTCTTCTCCAGTCAAGTGGCACTAGGGGAACTATGCACATTTTGGGATCAGACTAAGGGGAAGTTAAGCTAGAGATACCTCTGATTTTAATTCAGTGGGATATATTTATGAAGTTCAGAGTCACAGGGCCATAGTTCATGCAGCCATATGGATATGTCCCATGGTACCAGCACCAGAAAAAAATGTGGCTGGAAAAAGAGAAAGGAGATTTAACATGAACAGAGTAGATGTTATCTTTGGAGAAATTCTTCAAAGTATTACAGCCTTTATATGAAAGAAAGTTGACATAGGTTTTTCCAAATTTGATAATTCTAAAGTTTTATGTGACTTTGATAGTGACAAGTTATGAGGCTTCAGAAATGATTCTAAACTACCAGTAAATTAAAAATTTTTTGGCAGAGGCAAGACTAAATTATTTTTCTATTTTTTTTTATAGAAAATGATATTACTAGGGTTACCAAATAAAATACAAACTACCCGATTAAATTTGAATTTAAGATAAACAACAAATAATTTTTAGCATAAGTATTCCCAATATTGCATAGAAGTCAAATTTAACTAAACATCCTATATTTTTATATGCTAAATCTGACAACTCTATACATTAAAAAATTGTTACTGTATGAAGAGATGACCAAAGAGTATGCAGCTAAAAAATGCAAGAAAGAAGGCATCATAGAGGTGCGTCGGGCAGTTAATTGAGAAAATCATTGGTTTTTTTTATTTGTTTTTTTGATTATTTTCCAGATTTGTCCTAAGTAAACACATTTATACTTAAATTTATAATCTTTTCTTGTAAGGTAGCCCAAAGACCTGGATCTGCCTTTGCCCCAACCTCTTCCCCCAAAGGGTACAAAATCTCTCAGGACTCCCAAGGATTAAAATGAGAAGGACAACCAAAAGGAATAATGAGCTAATGCTGGCCAAACACATTAAATGGAGTAAGAAGGTGTTTTATAACCTTACCAGGGAAAAGAAATATTTGAGCATATGTAGAACCATTAACAAATAAGGAAAGGAGTGAAATTAATAATGACTCTAAAACAGCTGAGATAATGAACTCCTTTTTCAACTCTGTCTTTGGCAAGATAAATAAGGAAATGGAATTTGCAGAATTAGGAAGTAATGAAGGCCTTGTAAAAATAGCTATTAATATAAGGTAAGTAAAAAATGCTTAGAAAACCTGAATAAATCAGGGTGACTTGGAAATATGTATCCTGGAGTCCAGAGGTGAGCACATAATGAAGTTACTAAACTACAGACCGTTGTTTTCAAGAATTGTGAGGAAATTGAGAGCAGAGAGAGGGAAATGGGAGGCAGCAAATATAAATGGATTTAAACAAAGAATTTGAAAAGTATAAAAATTATTCTAGGCACTATAATGTATATTTGAATTATTTAATAACCCAAAGGAAACAGAATGCTTATTAAGGAAATCCTATAAAAATATTTATGAAATCTTATAAGATTGCAAAAGCAAAGAAGGGTCAATAATTTGTATGTACAATAAAAAGGCTGCCAAATAATAGGCACATATAGTGTTATATATCATGAATATTTTGTACTCAAAATTATTCTTGATTGGCTGGATGAAGGATATAGTTATTTAATCAAAATTAACTAAAGACTCATAAATAGCAACATTAAAATGTAATGCTGCAAAAAAAAAAAATAGAGAAATCAGGAATAGATGAATCAGGAGTTATGCTGCCAGCTAAATTCTTAAACTTACTTTTAGAGATTCTTAAAAGAAAAATAAACAAGATCTGTAATTGGTAACAGTTTCTCACTAGGAAGGTACTTCATCATAGACTTCATGAAATTATCAGGTCAAAGAAATGAAAGGTACCTAATATTAGAGAGGCAAAATCAATTTTCACAAGGCAAAAAAAAAAAAAAAAATCCACAGAATTTCAAATCGCTTTATAGATGCAAAAGTTGAGTCCTAGATAGATTAAACAACTTGTTTAAAGTAGCTAGACGCAAAGCCAGGCTTGGAAACCATATCTTTCTGATTGTTTGTTTAATGGTCATTTTTTATATTTTAATGTTAGCTCCATGAAGTCAGAGGCCAAATTTGTTTTAAACCACTATACTCCAACACTTCACCCCATGCCTGGCACACACATACTCAGTATTTGCTAAATTATTTAATAAGTCTGATACTACCACTATTTCTCTCTGCTTTTACTTAATAATGAATTTTTTTCCATCCCCTCCTTTAGTTTCTAATGTCCTAAAAGCAAGGAATCTTGGTATAATTACGACTGAGATGTGACAACCAAATAACTATTTATTCTTGAAAACGGTGTTAAGACCATTAAAAGCAACAGTGGTATCAAACCCCAAAGACTTTAGTGTTAGCTCATCATTTTTGCACTTAAAGAAAAGATTTGTGGATTCATCTTTGTCACTACTCTTTCAGGAATGTGTGGGTTTATGCTCATTCAGAAGAAAAGTGCTCTCTAAAGAATTAAGATTATGTATGTAAAGAATCTAGCCAACAGCAAGCTTCATATATATATGATGGAATAGTGGATGTTCAGCAAATACATAATTTTCTGTCTCATCTCTGAAAGAGCAGGGGCATTCACAACCACTACAGTCAGGTCACTTCTTATGCATCACAGAGACCACTCGAGATATAGTAGATGTTAATGTGAATGGAGAACATTTCAGAAAAGGTGATAGAGAAGAGCTAAGTCTCAGTAAAGTAGATAGTATCAATCTACTCTTAAGTGAGCCCACTAATTTTACCAATACCTGAGTCTAACATCAACTAACCTTGTAACATTAATGAAAGTGCCTTGTGTACCTGTAAATGAATCAGAAGCCTCTGTTCAGTGAGGATTTCAAAATTTCTATAAGGGAAGGGTTTATGAGAAGCAATGTTTCTAGATGCTAGGAAAATTGCATTGCAAACACAATATTTTAATTTAAATTGTGTACTTACGGTGGCTGAAGGGGGAAAGGAGTGGTCTGGTTTTGGAGATTATCAGTATTCTAATCTCCTTCCCCAGGCCACACTTCGGTCTCTCACTGCCTCTGCCCTTAAAAATAATAATGAGGTTAATCTTGAGCATCCTGATGTGAGTAGGGAGCCCCTACCCAGTTTAGCCTGGGAAAGATTTCTCTTCATTGTGATTAACAGATAATTTGTCTTTAGGAAAGACTACAACAGCAGAAGAAATGGGAATGATTCATTCTGATGGCACCGCCAGTCTGGGAAATAGGTCAGAGATGACCTTAAATCCAGAATAGCTAAGAAAAAATCTCAACTCTAGAGGTAGGAGAGATCAAAAGCACACTTGTCTAATGTAGTCTTAAGTGTTGCCAGTTCTCAGACTAGCTCACCATGCTTTAGAATGTTTGGGAGTCTTGTTAGAATGCTGGATTAGAGAATCTATTGTGATCTTTTTAACAAGGAGATTCTAGGTTTCTTGACTATAGATAAACTCAAAGTCATATTCTTCATCTGTCATTTAGATGCAGTGAACAGCTAAATTCATGTTTAAAAACTCTTGACTTAGTCAGATATGCTCCTTTCACTTGAGTATTTTACCCCCAAATTATTATGACATGAGTGTTCCTCTTGAATATCCAATCTTCCTACTCTTGGAATACCAGAACCAGGTCACTTTACATTAATTCTCAGTACTGTATTAAGAAAGTCTTGCTAGGAAGACAAATGAGAAGAGCATACTCTCAGCTGACTTAGAAACTAATTATAGGAAAATGCAGAGACAGGGTTTTTAGAAACTCAGAGAGATCAAAGCTGAGTTCAGACATGTTTCTGAAAAAGCAGAAGCATAAATTCCATTCTGTCATGGAGAAAATCCAGTCTTCCTTTCACTCAGTGTTTTTAACTCAAATTTAAAGTTCAACTTCTTTTAGCAGAAAATTATTTCAATAAATCTTTTTTTTTTTTTTTTGGATAATTCAAGCAGACAAAAAAGTTTCATTACTCAATAAAAGAGACAAAATGGTATTTTCGGCTGTGGCTTTTTAAGGAGATACACTTAAAGAAAACCACTCCAAGCAATGTTAGTTTGAAGGTGCAACATTTATTAAGCTCCAGCTACATAAAAGGCACTGTGTAGAGCAAAGTGATTACAGAGATAAGTAATACATGCTTTGGGGTAAATCTAAAGACTTATAATCAGGAGAAGGAGGAGGCACATTTACAAATAACCATGATCCAAAGCAACTATAATAAGTAATTTACTGTGAATTCAATATAAGTCAATAGACTATCTCCATGGGAATACCTATAAAATGGTCTACTATTTT
Organism: Pteropus alecto; assembly: GCF_000325575.1. Classification (NCBI taxonomy): domain Eukaryota; kingdom Metazoa; phylum Chordata; class Mammalia; order Chiroptera; family Pteropodidae; genus Pteropus; species Pteropus alecto. Next base: position 2,605,757 of record NW_006432943.1, read on the forward strand.
AAAAATACTCAGAACAATGAAGTGTATAATTTTGCTCTATTTGATAGTGGTTAGAGCATATCTGTATGCTCTGAGTATTATATTTTAAGAGGGATATAGACAAACTAGAGTGAAATGAAAGTGAAAGGATGGTGAGAAAACTGACAAAACATGTCCTAAAAAGTAGCTTTAAGGGGTAAAGGGGGTCAAATATATGGTAGCTGAAGGAAACTGGAGTTTGGGTAGTAATCACACAATAGAATATATATATGTCAAATTATAATGTACACCTGAAAATTATATAATTGTATTAACCAAAGTTACCCTAATAATCTTAAAAGAAAAAAAAAGAACTGAGGATGTTTTGCTATGGGAAGGGCGACAAAGTGGTACATTGTAAATGTCTTTAAAGAACTGAAGGGTAGTCGTGTGAAGAGGACGTGAACTCCAGTTGGCCGAGCAAGGACCAGTGGGTAGAAGTTAAACAAACATCTCTGAACAGAAGGAGAATTTCCTAGCAGTTGAAACTGACTTTAACTGGAATGTGTTGCCTTTTAAAAGTGTGAATTGCTTGCTTGCAGAATTGTTAAAGAAAAGGCCGCAAGATTATTCTTGGAGGGTGTTGAAGAAGGGGTTTATACAACAATAGGCTTGGGCAACATGACTCTTCAAGACCCTCTGAGGTCTCTAAGTTTCTAAGTTGCTTTATTAGAGGAGTAAAAATAGACAATGGAGGAAGAGGCAAGAAAGATTAATGCTGACTATAATAATTTGGGGGACCCTGAACAGGATGTGGAACTTGAGCTGAGATTTGAAGAGCATCTAGGACCGCAGGACACAATAATGGAGAGAAAGTGCATTCCAAATTTAAGGAACAGCATAAACAATTGTAAACGATGTTGTCTTTGAAAATGGCAACATGGGTCATAGAAGGGATGTGGGCTTTAGAGTTAGATCAACTCACGCTCAAGTTCTGGTTAATTTTCTTTCAGTGACTGCATCTTCAAACATGACTTCAGCTAAGGTTTATACTCTATTACCATATCTTTCTTATAGCTCCAAATCAGTATGAGACATCCTGACATGTCTCACATATTTCTTAAACTCAATGTGTTTCCAACTAAACTCGTTGTCTACCATTTGAAATTTATTCCTCTTTCTATATTCCACATTTCAGTGAAAGCATCACTGAGTACTCTAGTTGTCTGGCCAAAATGTGGGAGTCGGCTTAGATTCATTCTTTTCCATCATGGCCCATACCCACTGCCAATTCCCATTTCTCTTTTGTGGCCAAAAAGCTAGAGGGTCAACCCTATCAAAGAACACAAATAATTCATTTGCTGAATTGATAGTGTATGTTTGGTGTGTGTGGGAGTGGGGGGCAGTGAGTCATAAAAATAGTCATTTCTCCTAAAGGACTGTTACTGATCCTAATTATACGGATTTTTAAAAGGCTACCATATATTTACAGGAAATCTTCTAAGCACTTTCCATATTTTAGCACACTTAACCCTCACAAATACCTTATGAGATTGGTACTATTATTATCCTTATTTTACAAATGATGAAATCGAGGCACAGAGAGGTCATACAATTTTGCAATGACATATAGCTGGTAAGAAACGAAACAATGTTTATACTTATACAGTCTGGCTCCAATGTATGGTCTTTTAACTATTACAATAGTTTAGTTCAGTGAGCCATCCAGCCATCTAAATAGATTCTGTATTCACATAAATATGTTATTAATAAAATCAAAGTTCCAAAATTAGCTCAGAAAGGAAGATAAAAGGAAAGAATTGTGAGGGGTTTACAGACACAGTAAAGAGAACATTAGAATAAGAATATGTTACATATGACTAAATTTATAATGGTAATTTCCGTTTAATTCTACCACGTATGATCTGTGGGTACTTTCATTTCCTCATCTGCAAAATAGAGACAATGACATCTGTTTCATAGGATTAAAAAATTAAATAACTTTTGCTGGTAAATGCCTATTGCATAGTAAAGATAAATAAATGGCATCATAAAACATATTCAGCATCAATTGCCTATTGTCCATCATTCTATGCTCACCTTCCTATTTTCTGTCCTGGGAATATTGGGGCAAGATTCTACAACCCATATTTCCCAGAGCCCCTTGTTTTGGCTTCCAGTTAGTGTCTGACAATTAGAAGTGACTATAGTAACCTTAATGTTGCCACTAAGTTAAATCTCTAACTTTTCTATTTTATGATAATAGGTGACCTCCCAAGACAGGGACTGCCGACTCAAATGTCCACAGGGACTAGGTAGATTGGGTAAATGAATGAAGCAGTTCAGGTATTGGATTAGGCAGGGCCTCTGAGAAATTGAAGTATACAGCTTGCCTACAAAGGGCAGCTTCTACTCAGTGGCAGACAATTGTTGCCATATCAAACGTCAGCCAATTTTCAACATAGTTTAAAATTCCAGATTTTTATTTGAAGTCCCTTTGTTTGAAACAATTTTTTGAATTTAAAAAACTCATCGTGTTAGTCAAATAAAACACTTCAGTCTTTAGTAATCTGCTTGTCAATCATCCATGAGTGACCTTTGATCTAATATTTCATCATTATTTATTTCTTCTCTTGCAAATATCTAATGCAAAGCAAACCACAAAGCCCAAATGCCTTAGACTGAGGTCCACTTCTGTTGGGTCTTACCTTAGAGTCCAGATGACTAGAAGACTCACCATTCATCACCCTCAGCCTATGAGTTCCTTCCTCTGCATCTTTCTCTTCTGTTCTTCTAGCCTAGAATTCTCCTGTTCCCATTTCCTAATCCTTTCCAGCTTCCCTTTCAAAGGTTTAGTGCCACTCCTCTATGAAACCTCTTGGATGCGCCCAGCTGGCCATGCGTGTTTCTCTCCTTGGGACTCCACCTGCACATTCTGCCTCATGCTCTGGTTATGTGAATCCATGTTTTATCTCCTCACCTAAACTACTGTGAGCTCCCTAAGAAGAGGAACTGTGTTCCTCACATCTATGCCCTCTAGAGATTATCCAATCTGCATTTGCTGAATTAATGGGCTCTGTGGCCATCAGTGAGAGGAGGGGAAACTAGGCATTGTGATGGCAGGTGGCACAGGTGGCACAGTGGAAAATGCACAGACATTTGATCTTGACATCTACTAGCTACAGGGCCAATTTAAGCATGTTACTTCCCTTTCTGAATCTCAATTTTCCCAAACCCTCACTTCATATTTGTTGGAGATAAAGGATATAACATGTAAACTACTTAGTATAATTCTCAGAGCACACCATGTGTGCACATACGGATCTATTGGAAGTTTCCAGAAACTTCTTATCTATACATAATGTTCCTAAGCAACTTTACAAGACAAGCATATAAGCAGATCTTACTTCAACCAAGCAGGAAGATTTAAACATTTCAGCAGAATTCTATGAGCTTCTCCTGGATTTAGGAGGGATGCATTTTCATGAGATTCTTACATTTTTCTATGTCAAATTCTTCTTTTTGGTTATATCACTTTAGTCTGAGAAAGTGAAAAAAAAAAAATGGAGACACAAAGACCAAGTTTGTTGGTAATCTTATTAGGCTCATTGCCTTAAAATCTTTATGTCCTGCTTGTTTTCCAATTGATGACAGCAAGGATCCGTTCCTGGACTGTATGGAAAATTTCAGGGAGATGTGCGATCCTGACCTCTGAATGCCAGACTGACTTTCACATATCATAGGCTAGCTTCGGGAAAAGCAGCCTTTGATCCTCTCAGCTGGGGGGAACTTTATTAGGAGTGCTTACTGAAGACTGTGCATGCATTGTCATTTTGCCCACCCACTGTCTGCCCAGGACAAGGTAGTGGCACGTGTTCTCTTCTGACTCATGCGAGTAGTGCTTAAAGTTTAGTTTATTTCTTCTAAAAGTCCAGCTCCCTTCATAATGACTTGTCAGGGGGCAGTCCCCATCAGTTAATTGTCAAAGGAGCACCATACCAAGATCAAAGCAGCTGTGGAGATGGAAGGGAAATATTAGGATAACAAAAAGAAAAGAAAAAAAAGAGAGAACAAAAGAGGGAAGAATAGAGGGCGGGATGGTATTGCAGCATCAGTCTTGGGCATCTCCTTCTGCTTATTTGTGTCTATTAAACCTTCACAGCCATATATCTATCTTATATATCTAAGATCTACTGGCAGTGTGGTTCTCCAGAGCAAGTTATACTGCGTATTCCCAAAAAGAGGGGAGTAAACTTTCAGGGGCTCAGCCATGACCGCTGTCTCTGAGTCCTGAATACACATTTCACACTGGGTTCTGTTTGGCCACTGCCTGGCTTCACAGCTGTGCTGATTGCTCAGTGGGGAAGGCCATGTCTGTTCTGCAAAGGAATTTAACAAATTAACTATGAACAAAGTTGCTTGGACATGACATAGATTCACACATGCTGTGTCATGCCAAGGAGAAGCTTGTCAGCTTGCTGTTTTTACAGATATGAAAAGAAAATTCCCAGGACCCACCAAATGGATGGAAGTACAACTATGTTTAGAAAAGGAGGCAGGAGATGAGGGGAGGGAACAGCAGCACCACAGGCCGGGATGAAAAATACCCACATTTACAGGGTCACAAGGGCAGTTAATTAGTAATAGAAAGAAAAGCTTATTTTAAGTAAATCTTCACAGATTAGTATAATATCTATAAATATACAGAGATATATGCAATGATTTAAAACCAAATAGTGAATGAGGAAGGAATAAACGCCCCGCATTGCTCCGTGGTTTCTGCTTTGCATTTCATGTACACGACCTCATTTTAATTCATACAATGGTTCAGTAAGTCAGAAAGATAGTAGGGGAGACTAAGGCTGATAAAGAAGTTAAAGAAGTTAAACAGAAAAGGCCACAGATTGCATGATTCCGTTATGTGTAGAATCCAGAACAGGCAAATCCACGTAGATGAGAAGCAGATTCGTGGTTTCCAGGGGCCGGGGGTGATGGCTTAATGGGTACAGGTTTCCTTTTTAGGGTGGTGAAAATGTTTTGGAACTAAGATAGAGGTAATGGTTGCACCACATTGTGTATGTACTAAATGTCATGTTACTGCACACTTTCTAATGATTAATCTTATGTAAACTTATCCACATAAAAAGAAAAGAAGTTAAGTGAATTTTGTCTAGTTACACAGCTACTAAGTGGTAGAGCCTTGATTGGAACATAAGTTTGGCTAAATCACCTCTATGACAAAAGATGTATAACATGTAAGCTCATTAGTGGTTCATATACATAACTAACTGTATTTCTAAATATATAGTATTCTCTTTTGAATGCTGGGTCTTGCACATGCTTCTTCTTCCATATTCTTGTCCTCCATTCACCAGCGCCAGACTTTTACTCTGATTACCTTCTCACCCTTCACGATCCTTCCATCACCACCAGGACCGCACACCAGATGCTTGCATACATTACCTACTGTGATGGATCTAAGCTCAGATTTATTTGTGAGACAAAAGAAGTTTTATCATGATGGTTAAATACAAGAATAATGTTGATGAGGCGCTTTTATCAAAAAAGGGCAAAGTTAAATGTCTTAATTAGTTAAAATAAAGAACCAAGGCCAAAGTGTTCAAAATGAATATCTCTGGCTGGTGGTTACATTTATTTTCCAAATTTTCTATGCTAAATATGAATAAACATTAGATTCAGAAAAAAAATTATTTTTAAAACCTGCTAACGACTTTAATAAACTCATAGGACAGAATATTCTTTAATTTTGTCATTAACCCCCATCCTCACTGCCCTTTGTTATTCTCAAACGCCATCACTGAAAACACAACAGAAAAAACTATTTTGCTTTGTTGCATTTCTCTTTAATTTCTCGTATTTAACAATATTTCTGCATTTTTTAAACTTAAAGGTAAAAATATTTAATTCCTTAATCTTAAATTCAGATAAAAATATTTTTAGCTGCTTAATGAGTTTAAAAGGCTTTGTGAACTGGATTAAATACAGCCACCACTTATAACTTGCTTGTTTGAATAAATATATCCCCTAATCTCAATCCACGTAAAAAGAAAAACTGAAGACAAACTTTCTCAAGCTGAGAACTGCCTGTCCTGCTGTCTATCAAGGAGCCACCTATGATAACTCACTTATCCATGCCACGTCCTTGACAGCCAGCAGCAGGCACCATTTTCTCCAAGTACCAGATGAGGAAATCAAGATCAGCAGGGTTAAGTAATGTACGGAAGCCTCACAGCTAATTATCGCCAAGTTTAACTCTCCATCAGTCAGAAGTGTTATTTCCAATCAAAAATTTAAAACATAGTCAATGTGGGGAAGTGACATTTGTTTTTAAAGAGAATCAGAGCATCTTCCACATAGTAATATCCTAGAAGCCTAATCCCCTGGAACTGTTGACAGTCTGCCACTTTCTAGTCATCATATTTAATTTGGGTCCAGTCAACTTCACTGATACTGCAAAACACTGATATCTTGAAGGCCAGGAATGGTTTTCCATAAAGCAAGAATGGCGGTAAATTACAGATAAACTGGTTAGAGATCATAGACAGCATTGGCTTGTTCGTGGAGAAAATGCATGGCCATAATTAATACGCTGCATAAATCCGTTGATTCGGCGCAAATAAAATTTTAATTTATAACATTAAACTTTTAAATGAAAAAGCAGTATGTTTTTGTTTGACTTAATTTGAAGCATACTGAAATTGTACTCTATTTCTACAAGGAGTGGATAGCAAGAATGTTCAAGGGGTTCAACCTATTTTTTAAGCTGTCATTAGAAATGATTAATATTTAAGAGAAATCAATAAAAATTGAATTTGAAAAAAATCAATATTTAAGCAAAAGCATTACAAATCACATGACTAACATTGACACCCTTCATATATTAAAAAGGTTTGTTTTCCTGTGGCATACGGGTAATGCTAAAGCAGTATGAAGCAAAATTTTAAAGTGGTGATATATTAGTATGAGCCATTGGGAATAAATCATTTTGAAAATCAACTGCAGTTCTTTAAGAGAAAGAAAAACATTGGAGTAAATGCCAACAAATATTAAATCTCACTGTCAAATATATATTAAATGTAAGTACATATGGATTTGTATATATATCTATTTCTAGCAATCTTTCTTCCACCCCTTCTTGCTCACACAGTAGCTATGTCAAAAAAGAAAACATGGTTATTTAAAATGGTAAATATAGTTATTTCATTTTAGTTGCAACAGTTGAAAACAATAACAGTATCCCTAAATTCAGAACCATGCATAAATTATAATCCCAAAGGAGTCTCCAAACAAACATATAGTCTTTATAATTAGTTATACCTTTATCTTCAATTTACTGTGGGATTTTCTCGAACAGACCATGCATGAGTTTCACAGGTTCTTCTTGTCCTTCCAAGCATTAGTATCTCCAAAACTGAGACTCTCTCCAGTTCCCACTTAGCTTTTCGAGAGAAGCCTAGACTCATTCTAAGAAAGATGCTACCCTAGCCTTGTCATACTGTGCTAGCTACATGTGACTCAAGAAAAACAATGGAAAAAAGCATTTGCCTAAGTCTTTAGACATAATTGTTTTACTACACCTCCCATTTAAAGACTCAACAAATATTTAAGCTTTAAAATTTGCAAGACTTAGTGAGTAATGAAAAATGGGTGTTGGGGTTGGGGGATAAGGAAAAGGGCAGAGTCCAAGAATGATAGGTTTCTATTTTAGGTGACTGCTTATGTCATTAAAATAGATAAAGGGAATCCACAATGGGAGACAGGTTTAGGGAGAAGGTGTTCTTTTCAATCAGTTTGGATTTTAGAGAGTATGAATTATATAGAGTATCTCACTACCAGAAAATAGTTAACTATGCGAATTTGAAACAGCAGAAAGCCTGGGCTAGAGATAAAATCGTGTGAATGATCAACATTATAATAGTAGTTTAAAATACAATAGCAAGTAAGATCCAATCTTCTACTTCACTTTGACAATGAAAATATAGTTTTGTTACCATAAACAGAGCCACCAATGGCTGTTGTTTTAGCTGACCTTTTAGAAAAGTCCCTGAGCTTTGGAAAATATCAGGGACCTTTTTCCTCCCTTCTGATAAGAATATTTTAGTGAATGTTTTTCAAATTGCTTATCATGACCTGTAAGTGGATTATGAAATTAATTTTTGTTGATTCGATGTTCATTGTGAACCAAATAAAATAGACTAGAAAACACTAGAAAACAGAGTGTATCTCATATAGGAAGTGTGTGTGGGTGGGGGGAGGTGCGTGTGTATGTATTATGTTGTAGTGTTTGAGTTGTGGTCAAAAACATTTAAAATTTTTGCCCCGGACTGAAAGAAATTCAAAGTGTCTCTTTTAGACAGGAGAAAAAAGGGAAAATAAAGAGAACTCTAAAACTAACAAGTTAATATTCCATAGTCAGTTCACACTTGTATTTAGGGAAATAACTGGAATTAAGGCAGAGGCAAACAAGTGATGGGTTAAGAGCCAGGAATTACAGAAAGGCAAAATAAAGAATGATATGCCAATGTATACAGAATTTGGCTTTAAGATAAGTTTTTTTTTTTCTTTTTGTAATAAAAAAGAATATAAGATCAATTAAGAATATGATGTTAAAAGAAAAAAAGAATTAAAGATGAAGCAGTGAGGTATATCAAAAAAGTAATATTGGTGAAGCAAGAAGTGTCCACAAAGCAATTTGAAAAGGAATAATCAGAGAGTTACAAGGAAAGTCATGAAAGTGGGCTGTCATTACAGACTAGGATGGTGAAGTTTCAAGACTCCCCATCTCCAAAATCTCATGGGAGAGGTTACTATAACATCAAAAAAGTGAATGTCTGGTTCGATATCCTCTTCCTTCATAAAACTTTACTCCCTTTGATCTGTGTTTTATACTTTAAACTAAAGTAAATTAAAATTAATTTTAAAGTTAGAACTTTTCAGCTCTAGGGACAAATAAACATTGTAAAACTAAGATGAAGAATCATGATCTCAGGTCTGGGTTTTCCTTGGACTGAGAAGGAGATGAGAAAATCATCTTTCTTGTTACAACTTCTTACTATCTTATGAGAGAAATCGATTCAGCTTTGGGTACAGAAAAACCTCAAATAACAGCAACTTTAAAACTATAGAAATTTACTTTTCTCTCTCTTGATCAAGAAGTACAGAAGTAAACAGTCCAGTACCAATATGGTACTCCACAGTGGCAATGACCCAAGACCCACTGGATGTGTCTATCTTCTTCAAGATCATTTCATTGTCCACTACGGTGGGAGATGCAAGTAAGGGAGATGTGGGGCATATTCCTTCCCTTTAAGAACCATGTATTACACAGATGTTCCATGTATTACACTTCTGTCCCATTGTCCAATCCTTAGTCATATGACCACACCTAGATGGAAAGGAAGCCAAACGATACAGTCTTTATTCTGTGCTATTTTGTGCCAAGCTATAAATTCTCTATAGTAATGGAGTCCAAGAGATTCTAAGATCAACACCATCCAAATAAAAATATTCCCTTTCCTAGGATGTTCTATCTTTTCAGCTTTCCTGGGACTGAGAGGTTTTCTAAGATGCAAGACTTGCAATACAAAAGTGAGAACATTCTGAGTAAATCAAGGTTAGGTATCACCATACCCTTCATATGATAAAAGAGATTATATACATATTTTTAGAAATACTGCCAATCCTAAAACCATGTTTGGAATACATTTTTAAAATATAAGCTTTAAAGACTGAAGTTGATTTATAAAAATGTCTTCCGTGGTAGAAAATCTTCATTTTTGAAGGCAGATTTCATTTCTCTAGTCAAGATTCATTTGGAGACAAGTCTGATAAAGAAAGTCAAGCAGTAAAATACTCTGACAATAAACCTAAAACATATTTCAGGAAATATTTTAAGCATCAATAACATTATTGAAATAAGTCCTGAATCCTCTTATAGGACTGCTTTGAAAGGAAATAATTGCAAAGGAAAACGACTTGCTGGTTTAAAGGCACAACCCAACATATTTTTAAAAATTAATATAGTTTAATTAACATTAATTAACAAAAGTCCTCAAATATTAGTACAATTATATTTAATTCCTTTAAAAGGTAAGACTTTCTCAAGCCTATCTGTATTTGAATTTTTTAAAAGGCATTTCATTTTCAGCAAATGTACATCATTTTTTAATTATGATTCAGAACCAATATTGTCCAAGAATCATTTCCCATTACAACTTCTGGAATTGTCCTTAGCTGCTTTTATGACAAATTATATAAGCCAAAGACAGCTCAACAGGTGGGGAGATTTTTATGGCTTCTCTAATGACAGCAACTGTATAGCCTGCAATGTTCTGGGCTTCTCTTCAGCCGTGAAGGGAGGAGATGCCAGAGACCCACTCCACCTTAATCTGTACTCATCAAATCTGGATCATATTTTACTTCACAGAATCAGAAGCAATATTTCAAAACATATTGGGGAGAACTTCCAGATTTAGGCAGAATAGGGCAATTTCAAAGGACATTTCAATCAAGCAATACATTTGTACTATTAATAAAGAAAGATAATGAAACAAGTCCCCCCAGAAAAGAACAAGCTATGAGTCAGCATTTTAGATTTTTCAGCACTGGAGAGTTTAGGTAGGTACAGAAAAATCATTCTACCATTGAGAAAGGAAAATGTATTTTCTCACCTTCATCATTCATGAATATGAACTTCTAAAATGCAAACAAGAGAAATTAATAAGCCATTATTTGGCAAAGGAAGAGAAGGCAAAATTTAGGCCTTAAAAGATTTTACTCCAAACTAAATTTTACCGTGTACTCTGCTTTGCATAAAATGTACTTGATTCTGTTTAGACTGTTCTTCACCAAAAAATAAATGAAGACCTTTGACCTGACTTCATAGTATTTGTGATATGCTCTGACCCACCTCATAAACAGAAGGAGTTTTGTTATGTTTTGCTCTGTTTTTATTGGAGTCAGTGTGGTAAATACTAGAAGGATGGAAAGCTCTGGCAGCCACTTTTCTTGAGGTATAAGGAAAGTGCTTTCTACTTTTGTCTATCGCCTTGTATTCACCACAACACTAATTAAGATATTCTCTCCCATTTCTCACATCTCTTCACATAAAGTATATGTAATAAAGAATGATTATCATTTTATAGCAGTTCATAATTTATAAAGTGCTTTGTAAATGAGCATCTCATTTTACTCTTCCAATGATCCTTCTAGATTAATGTCCTTTTGCATATTTTACAGACGAAGAAATTGAGATATAGAACATTTAGGCATCTTACCAGAGATCTCATAGGTAGGAAGTAGCTAAAAATTCAGTTCTGAGCTTAAATTTAACTTGAAGGGTTATCACAATTCCTTCACGCTGCTCATCAGAAGAGGAAAATAAAACCAGCATCATATTCATTCTCTATTAATGTGAGAAAGATATACTAAATATCAATATTCTTCAGCAAAGATATGCAGGACACAAACATGCACGTACATATCCACACACACACCAAGCAAGAGAAAGCAGAGTCAACCCTGTTGAAGTATATGTGATCAAATCTATAAATCCCTTCCACAGAAAAAGGCATGTGCCTACATGCAAACATTTACAGACAATTTCTGGAAATTTACTGAGCCCCATTAGCTCATTTGTAAACAACTGCACATAGAATCTCTACTGCACTGAAACTTTATAGTTGTCATGGTCATTTAAGTCTATCTATTTTACAAATATGCCAAGTAGGCATTTTCTAGTTCTCTCCTTACTTGGCCCTTCGGTAGCACCAGACCCTGGTTACCATTCTTTCATTCTTGAAACATTTTCTTTCCTTGGCTTGTGTGATATTACAGTAGGTTTTCCTCTTACTTTTCTGGCCGTTCTTTCTCAGTTTCTTTGCTCATCATTTTCTAGCTGGCTTCTAAATATTAGGAATTTCTCAGGGCTTGGCTATAAGCTCTTGTCAACTTTTAATCTCTCCCTAGATGACATCATCAAGGCCTGTGATTTTATCAGCATAAGTAGATGACTTCTAAATTTCCAGTAAATATATTTCCAGCCCAGATCATTTTTTGTGGATTCCAACTGCTTAATCAATAGCCACTTAGATGTCTCAAAGCCATATCAATTTGCATCTGTCCAAAAGTCAACTCATGTGTTATAACTACAACTGAGTTCCTCTTATGTATTCTATCTTAGTGGCTGGCATCAGATTCCTTCCAGTTTCACAGACCAGGAACCTAGTAGTTATGTGTGAAACAACTTTTCACTGTGATCCTCAATCTAATTCAACAATAAATTCTGCCCAATTGACCCCTCGAATATCTCTATCACCATTGTCACTGTCCTAGTATGCTGACTCCTGCCTGGGCTACAGCAATAATCTCCTAACTGATTTCCTCATATCCATTCTTGACCATGTCACATTCATTCTTCATGTTATTAAAGAGAGCATCGTAAAATGCAGTTGATCATTCCAGGTTCCAAGGTAAAACCCTTGAATCATTTACTATTGCTCTTAGGATAGAACAATATCATTAATATGACCTTAAATGTGCCAAGCGCATTTATTCATATCAGCCGCATTTCTTACCATCTTTACTCTGTCTGCCTTCCAGTCAAATGGCTCTCTTTCCAGTTTTATCATATGACTTCCTTTCTCTGGTCCTTTGCACAGGTGGTTGTTCCCTTCTGCATAGAATACTCTTTCCACCTCCCACCCACACACTCGCCTAGCTGTCATCAATTCAACCTTCAGCTCTCCATTGGAAAATGATTCCCTCAAAACAAACCTTCCCTGATTCCCCAGATTAGATTAATCTCCATTTAATCCTTAACACCTTGTCTAGTTTTTTCTTGATATTCGTCATGGTTCATAACTATGTATTTATGTAATTTTTTGATGATATTTTCTTCCTTTATGTGGGTTGAGACTGTCTTCTTTACATTGAGGATTAACATACAGAAAAATGCACAGCTTCATAGGTATACAGTTTGAGATGCAGATAATAGAACATTTCCATCACCCAGAAAGCACACACCTGTTGTTAATCAACCACCCACCTCTCAGAGTCAACCTCCATTCAGATTTCTATCACCATAGATTAGCTTTGTCTGAGCTTCAACTTCACATAAGTAGAATTATGTGGTACATATTCTTCTGTGGTCTGGCTTTCTTCATTCAATATTATGTCAGTAAGATTCATTGATGTTATGTATATCAGTAGTTTGTTCTTTTAATTGCTGAATCCATTGTATGAATCTATCACAATTTCTTTATTCATTCTTCTGCTACTATACATTTAAATTGTTTCCAGTTCTTTATTGTTATGACTAAAGCTGCTATAAACACTTATGCAAGACTTTTAGTGGGTATAGTTTTTATTTCTAATGGGTAAACACTTAGGAATGGACTTGCTGGGTGGAGGTAGGTATATAACTTTACAAGAAACTGTCACAGTTTCCAAAGTGTACTATTTTACATTCTCACTAGCAATGTATGGTAAGTTCCTCTTGACAGTAATTGCTGTTGTCAGTTTTATAATGAGAGCCATTTTAGTGGGTATGAAATTGTCTATCATTGTGGTCTTCATTTGCCTTTCCTATGACTAGTGATTTTAAATAAAGTTTGATGTGTTTATTAGTCATTTTTTTATCTTTGTTTGTAAAATATCTACTCAAGTCTCTCTCTCTCTTTTTTTTTTTTTTTTACTGGGTTGTTCTTTTTATTACTGAGTTGTGGAAATTCTTCATACATTCCAGACACAAGTCTTATGTTAGTATACATATTGCAAATATTTTCTTCCAGAGGTCTATTTTTTTTTCTAAGAGTATCTTTTGATAAGTAAATGACATTAATTCTGATTAAGTCTAATTTATCTTTTATGGTCAGTGTCTTTTGTGTGCTAAGACATCTTTGTCTAACCCAAAGTTATGAAGATATTCTCTGTGTTATTCTAGGAGATTTACAGTTTCAACTTTTTTGTTAAACTCTGTGGTACACCCCAAATTAAGTTTGCACATGGTGTGAGGTCATGGTTTATTTTGTTTCCACCAATTATCCAGATTTTCCAACATCATTTTTTGAAACAATTTTTCTTTTGCCATTAAATTTCTTTAATGCCTTTGTTGAAATTAATTAGCCATACAAGTATAGAACTATTTTTGACATCTCTATTCTAGTTAATATATGTGTCCGCACTTACACCCTTACTATGCTGTCTTCATGACTTCAACTTTATATTAAGTCCTAAAATTAGATGCTATAAATTTTACAAATTTGTTCTTTTCCTTTTCAAGATCATTTTGGCTATTCTAGAGCTTTTGTACTTCTAAGTTTCAAACTTGACTTGCCAACTTTTTTTAAAAGACCTGTTGAGATTTTGACTTAACATAAGTCTATAGCTTAAACTGAAAAATTGATATCTTAACAACAATTAGTCTTTCTATCTGTGAACATGATATTTCTATTTCTATATAATGTGTCCATCTTCTCCAACTACTCTTAAAATTTTCTCTTTATCTTTAGTTTTTAATAATTTGGTTATGATATACCTCAGTATGGTTTTCTTGATATCTACCCTGCTTGAGGTTTGCTGAGTTATTGAATCTATATATTATTACTTTTCATCATATTTGGAAATTATTTCAGGCATTATTTCTTCAAATAATTCTTTGCCCCATTTTCTCTTTCCTCTCTTTCTGGGACTTCATAGATTGCTTCTATTATCCCTGGAGATTTTTTTTTGCATATGTTCATTTTCAATATTTTTCTTTGTTTTAGTTAGATACTTTTTCATTGATATATCCTAAAGTTCACTTACAGATGCTATTTTCCTCTCCTGTCCAACTTAATGTAAATGTTGGTTTCAGATATTATATTTTTCATTTCTAGCATTTTTATTTATTTTTTTGATAGTTTATTTTCTTAAATATCCTATATCCTCACCATTACGTCTCTTTTTTTCTGTAAACCCATTAACATTTTTGTAATAGTTGTTTCAAGGCCTTGTCTGCTAATACAAATAACTGGGTTTACAGGTTTTATTCTATTGACCATATTTGCCTTTGATTATGGGCCACATTTTCTTGCTTTTTCACACATCTTATAATTTTTAAAAGATAGTGCCGTGAAAACTGAGAAGTAATATTTTTTTCTTTCATTTGGTTGTTAACCAGAGATTATAAGCCACTTTATGGCTAGAATCTGAAACTGGACTTTAACTTTCATCTATGATTAGCCTAACTTCTAACCTCCCATATCAAAATTAACTTTTTGATCTTGTCAATATTTTAGCTTGAATGAAGTTGGGCTCTAGTTTCAGATACTTTGCTTCTCCTTAGATTCAACTTAAGCATGTCCTAGAATTCAAACCCTAAGAATATCAGAAGTCTTTGTTTTCTCTTCATTTTCCAGATCTTTACTCACTGCTACTTTCTTGGCAAAATTTGTCATGGGGAGAAAACTTTCAGGCCAAGTAATTTGTTGTTTGTATCTATGACTTTCAGATTCTAATCTATTCCCCTGGCTCACTTTTTCATCTGGGGCTAAGCTGATTTCTCATCATCACTACAGAGTCTGTCTATCTGTGAAAAGCTGGTTCTTCCATTCACCCCACCCAGACCAGGAAACTGCTCCTGCTATAGAAGCTGCCATGGTTTTCTGCTCACTGTGAAAGTTTCATTTCTTCTTGGAATTCAGTTCATCAGATCTCCCTATGTGTCTGCTCCTCCTTGCTAGCCCCATAGAAAAACTTAGTTCTTATCTCTGTGAGTTTCTTGTTGTTACCGTGAGAGTGAAAGTCTTTTGCATCTTTCTACTTCCTAACTGGTAGCAGAACATGAAGATCATGTCTTATTAGCTCACCTTTAAATCTCTAGTGTCTAATACAGTGATAGAAAAACATAATGCTTGCTAAAATACTGTAGACAATAAATAAAAATGGAATTAAGATGATTCAGACATACGGAGCAAATAAAATATGATATTCACAGATTATAGGATACAATAATAGATGGTAGTTCAGGACCAAAATGTTTTTAATGACACTTTAAACAAGTGTGTCATTTTTCTTGAGGAGTCAAATGATGCTTGGTGATAATATCCATGATCTGGCACTATTCCTAGAATAGAACAAGTAGGTTATTGGGAAAACTCTCTCATGCAAAAACTTTGGAGATGGAGATAAAAATTTAGGACTTAAGAAAAATGGCAATTACTTTTGAAATCCAGCAGCCTAAGGTATGAAAAGAAACATCATGAGGGGGACACCCCTAATGGAGCATGTATCTACCCAAAGGCTCAAAGCTCTCCCCAAACATGACTTTTGCTGACAGAATGAGGTTTTAATATCTACAGTTGGGTTGGTGCTTTATTTCATGTCTTGCGTTAAGTCCCAACTCCTCTATATCTATCCTATTCTCTTAGAAATCTGAAAAATGTTAGGATTTAAGCTGAAGTTTGAAAAAGGGCTGAGCTTGCAAGTGGAGATTGAATGCGTCCCTATGCTGTGTAGAGAGAGAGTCTGTAAAGTGTAGGAATAGGGCCACTGCTGACACCTCACTGTGCACATGGGAAAGGAGTTACCCTGCTGGCAGCAGTGAGTGGAATTATGCTTCTCATTCCAAAACTTCTCAGGTCTCCAAATCTAGATAGCACATGTGGATTAAAATAACAAAAAATTCAGTCTTTCCATTACACATTTTCCCATATTATTATGTTAAATTGAAAATAGGTCCACTTTAAAACACCTACTAGCAAGAAATGGTATAGAATATGATGCCATCAAATAGTGTTGAAGTGTACATTTATCTCCCACTTATACATTTTGCCACATGTACTGACCCCCTGGAAGGCAAATTATGAGTGACTCTGAGCCAGCAAGGGGTCTAATAGCCTATATTAGGTCCATTCCCCACGAGTGCCAATGATATTACTCTAATACGAAAATGCTCATATCAATAACGTTGTGTTGGAGTTGATGTTGTTATGCTGACAGTGGTATCATTTTGTTGGCATTAAGCCTGTTGGCCTAGTTCCTCCATAGGCAATCATTATTGCATCTAAAGGATTTAGTCAATGCCTGTTTCAGTGTATTTTTCTGCTGGACCTGTTCTTTAAGATCTGATAATATGTGATAAATGGTAGTGCCAGCCAAAGACCCAGACAGTGAAATAAACTTTCATTAAGTATATATGTTTGTGGAAAAGGAAATATGTTTATTGCAGAGAGATGGTTGAACAGAAAATTGTGGAAGGAATGGGGTCAAAGAAAATTCTACTTTTCCAATGGGTCCAGAAAATTATCTCTAAAGTAGGAAGATATTAGAAACTATAAAGAAAGAAATTGTGTTCAAACTATATGATGATTCCTAAGTAGATTAAATGTTTGATGATTAAAGGGTTATATTTAACAAAATGTATTTAAGTGGTATGAAAGGGAGACAATGTGATCTACAGAGAAGGGGAACAATTACTACATTGTGTAAGTGATCACCCCAGCTAACTAATAGACCTCAAGTATATGTTAATCAAGCACATAGATGCTTACTACTTTATCACGACCTTACATGATATAATGCTGGTTGACTCATAAGGTTGACTATAAGTTAATTTTGGACATAAAATGACACAATTGGAATCACTGTTAGATAGTTGTCTTCTCTGCCTTCAGCTCTTCAGCTCTTACTACACATCATGCCCTCAACTTTAGGCATTGAGGACAGTCCCTTGTACCACTTAGGTCAGTATTTTCTTTGGTACAGGCTTGCTTCCCTTATTTCATTGATAAGAATACAATGTCTAGTGAACTACTTTGATCAAGGCTGTGGTTTAATAAAGTACATATAAATCTAACTAAGTGTGAAATACTTAGGGATAAATCTAATAACATATGTAAAGGATCTATATGGGGAAATCTACAAAACTCTGATGAAAGAAATTAAAGATCTTAATAAATAGAGATCTAGTCCATGTTAATGGATTGGAAGACCCAATATTGTCAAAATGTCAGTTTTTCCTCATCTGATCTACAGAGTTAACTAGATTTCAGTCAAAATTCCAGCACGTTATTTTGTGGATATTGACAAAATGATTCTAAACTGTATATATGAAAAGCCAAAGACCCAAAACAATCAATATTGAAGAAGAAGACAAAGTTGCAGGACTGACATTACCAGACTTCAAGATTTTCTATAAAGCTACAGTAATCAGGAGAGAATGGTATTGAGGGGGAAAAGACGTATAGATCAATAGAACAAATAAAAATCTCAAGACACCCACATAAATATAATCGACTGATCTTTGACAAAAGAGCAAAGTCAATTCAATGAAGAAAGGAGTAATTTTCCACCAAATTGTGATAAAACATTTGAATGTCTATCTGCAAAATAATGAATCGAGACACAGATCTCACACTTTTCATGAAAATCAACTAAAAATTGGAAACTTAAACATAAAACACAAAACTACAAACTTCTAGAAAATAGCAGAGGAGAAAACCTAGGTGATTTTGGGGTTTGGTGAAGAACTTTTTAGATGTAATATAAAGGTACGATCAATAAAAAAAAAAAAGTTGAACTTTATTAAAATTAAAAACTTCAGCTCCACAAAAATACTGTTAACAGAATCAAAAAACTAGCCACAGACTAGGAGAAAATATTAACAAAACATATATTTGATACAAGACTTGTCTTCAACCCTATATCCACTGTAGCACTATTTATAACAGCCAAGATATAGAAGCAACCTAAGTGCCCATCGATAGAAGATTGGGTAAAGAAGAGATGGTACGTATATACAATGGAATATTACTCATAAAAATAATGAAATTTTACTATTTGTGACAACACATGGATTGACCTAGAGGGTATTATGCTAAGTGAAATAAGTCAAACAGAGAAAGACAAATATCATAAGATCTCACTTATATATGGAATCTAAATAACAAACTTGATGAACAAATGAAACAGAAACAAACTCATAGATACAGAGAACAAATGGATGGTTGCCAGATGGGCATGATGGTGAAATGGTGAATGAATTAAGTACAAACTGGTAGTTACAAAACAGTCATGGGGATATAAAGCACAGCATAGGGAATATAGTCAATAATATTATATTAACTATATATGGTGTCAGATGGGTATTAGACTAACTAGGGGATCACTTTATAAATCATATAAATGTCTAACCACTATGCTATTCACTTGACACTAATATAAAATAATATTAAATGTCAATCATAATTGAAAAATAACAGTAATTAAAAAAACAACCCAATTAAAAAATGGACAAAACATCTCAACAGACACAGCTCCAAAGAAGATATACAGATGGAAAATAAGCACATAAAAAGATGCTTAATATTATACGTCATTAGGGAATTGCAAATTAAAACAACAAGATACCGCTATACACCTATTAAAATGTCCAAAATCCAAAAAACTGACAATATCGAATGGTGGCAAAGATATGGAGCAACAAAAATTCTCATTCATTGCTGATGGAAATGCAAAATAGTACAGGCACTTTCAAGAAATTTTTAACATTTTCTTACGAAGTTAAACTGTACAATGCAGCAATCATGCCCCTAAGCATTTACTCAAATTAATCTGAAATGTATGTCCACACAAAAACCTGCATGTGAATGTTCATAGCAGCTTTATTCATGATCGCCACCAAAATGCCCTTCAACAGATGAATGAATTAACAAACTGTAGCATACCCATACAATAGACTATTATTCAGTGATAAGACAAAATGAGCTATTAAACCACAAAAAAATCATGGATAAATCTTAAATGCATGTTGCTAATCGAAAGAAGCCAACCTGAAAAGGCTAAACATTGTATAATTCCAGTTACATGACATTCTGGAAAAGCCAAAACTATAGAGAGAGTAAAAATGTCAGTGGTTTCCAAAGGGGATGAGAAACAAACAAGTAATGAATATGTGAAGACAGAGGATTTTTAGGGTAGCGAAACTATTCTATATGTAATGGTGGATACATGATATGAGGCATCTGTCAAAACAAACATTATGCTAAAGCACAAAGTGAACTTTAATATGTATAAATATTTACAAATAATTTCGAAGATCAGAGGATCTCAGGAAAGAATAAAGATTGGAAGAATAAAGAATCTAACTGTATGAAACACGGTTGGGGGACAAGGTGCTGATTTAAGTAACTTTTGAAATAAATGGAGTCTGTAAGAATAAAGGCAAATGGAACTGCACATAAATGTAACCTAGTTGGTAAAATTGTTTCCCACAGAGGTACAGGTTAATAATTCAGATGCAGCTATACATATACACTGGAATAGATAGAACACAGTGAAAGCTAGGCTTTTCACTGTTGGAGTGGGAATTTACAGATAAACAAGGAAAGGAGACTAGAATGATCCATATGCTAACATATATAAGTTGCAGACATTAGAAAAGAACTCATGTTTAATTTAATATACTGAGTATTACATTTAAAAATATTTATGTATTTGTGTATATACACGAGCTAATATACACACATATATTTTTTTTTGCTCTAATAGCTGAGAGTTTCTAAAAGAAACAACATCCCAGTAGCAACAAGTACAGTTAGCTCCCAGATCTTGGTTAAAATAAAAAATAAAATAAAAAAATAAAAAAATTTAAATTGAAAAAAAAAAAGCCTGTCTTCCTTGGCAAAACGATTGATTCTAGGACTGAGACAGGAAACATGCAAGATGACCCTTCAGTATCTTGTAGTGTCAGAATGTTCCTCAAAAAACAAACAAAAAATTGATGGATGTATGTCAAAGGGGCACAGAAACCAACTAAAAGAGCCCCCAGTGGCCAAAACTGGAAGAATTTGAGCAACAAAATAAATAAATTAGTATTGGATTATAATTCAAAGTATAAAATAAATACCCATGTGTCTAAAGTGACATAAATAAATGATTGAGTAGATTAAAAAGTGGGAAAGAAGAGACAAATCTCCCAAACAGAAGCATTCCAAATAAATTTTGTAGAGACTTCACTCTAAAGTAGGAGAACTGTATCTTCCCAGTCCTTAAATATGTGCTGTTTGTAGTGACTTCTTTCCAAAGAGTACAATACTAAAAAAAAAAAGAAAAAAGAAAAGAAAAGAAAGAATGATTTTATAGTAGAGAAAACTGGCAAACACTGCTTCAGCCAGATGATCAATGTCAATCAACAGTCATAAGTCAAATTCACAGTACGCACCCTTGATATGATGTGATGAAAATAGCACTTTACGACTATGGTCTTCCTCTCTAAAATACATAATCCCATCTAATCATGATAAAAGTCATCAGACAAATTTCAATAGAGGGGCACCATACAATAGACTCAACTAGTATGTCTGAAAACTGTTAAAGTCATTTAAAAGAAGGAAAGTCTGAGAAACTGTTACCTCTCAGCTCAAGGAAACATGACAAGTAAATGCAGTGTGGTATCTTGAATGGATCTTGGAACAGAAAAAAAGAACATTATGTAAAAACTAAAGAAATCTGAATAAACCATGGATTTTAGTTAATCATAATGTATTCATATTGGTTCATTAATTGTAACAAATGTACCATACAAATAAAAGCTGTTAATAATAGGGGAAACTATAGGAGTAGGGATAGTGTTATATATGGGATCTCTTTGCACTATCTGCTCAATTTTTTGTAAGTCTATAACCATTCTAAAAGATAAAGTTTATTTATAAAAAATTTAATTAGTCATATTTTATATATTAACAAGAACTGGAAATTAAAATTAAAAATATAATATTTAAATAGCATCAAAAACATGAAATATTTAGGGATAAAATTAACAAGATACATGAATGATATATACCCTGAAAACTATAAAACATTACTGAGAGAAATTAGAGAAGTCCTAAGTAAATGGAGATATATTTTGTTCCTAGACAGAAGTCCAAATGTTATTAACATGTAAATTCTCCCCAAAATGATCTAGAGATTCAATAGAATACAAGTCAAAACCTCAGGAGGTTTTTTTTTCTAGAAATTGATAAGCTAACTCTAACAAATATATAAAAATACTAAGTACCTAGAAAGTCAAAACAATTTTGAAAAAAGGATAAAGTTGAAGGACTAATTTTAAGACATAATAAAACAATAGTGTTGGCGTAAAAATTGATATAAAGATTCATGGAATGGAATAAGAGAGTCTAGAACTGAATGCATATATGTATATGATCGATTGATTTTTACCAAAAATGCCAATGTAATTGAAAAAGAACACTCTTTTCAACAAATGGTGCTAGAGCAATTGGATAGCCATACACACAAAATAAAATTTTATCTCTTATTTATACCTTGCACCATATACAAAAGTTGATTCAAGAATCATAGACCTAAATGTAACCATAAAACGATTAAGTTTCTAGAAAAATATGTATTTATGGTTTGGGTTTAGATAAAGATTTATTAAGATGCAAAAAGCACAAACTATAAGAAAATTTAATCAACTGAATTTCATCAAAAATAAAATTTTCTCTCTAAAAGACACTGTTAAAAATAAAAAGGCAAACCACAGACTGGGAAACAATATTAAAAAAGCATACATTTGATAAAGGATATCTTGCTATATCCAGAATTTGCAAAGAGCTATTAAAACTCAAAAATAAGAATACAAACAACCTGACTAAAAAAACAGGCAAAAGATTTGAACAGACATTTCACCAAGAAGATATGTAAATTGAAAACAAGTGCATGAAAATATATTCAATATTATCAGTCATTAGAGAAATTCAAATTAAAGTCACAGTGACATACCAGTACAAAGCTAAAATGGCTAACATCAAACAGATTGACAATACCAAATGTTGGTGAGAATGTAGAGCAAATAAAGTTCTCATACACTGCTAAGAATGTAAAATTATACAATCACTTTGGAAACAATTAGGCAGTTTCTTATAATGTTAGACATACACTTACCATCTCACCTGGCAGTTCTACTCTTCAATATTTATCCAAGTGAAATGAAAACATATGTCCACACAAAGATTTGTTCACAAATGTCCATAAGAGCCATATTCACAAAAGCCCCCAAACTGGAAACAGCCAAAATATCCGTGGATGGGCGAAGAGATTTTTAAAAAATTATCCTATATACAAAAAAAGAATACTATCCAACACTTGCAAAGAATGGACTTCTAATACTTGAGATTTCTGCTAAAAATAAAAATTTAACGTGCAGTAACAGCATATCAGTGTTTGGGGCTGAGGTTTGGGGTTAAAGGTGGTCTAGGGTGGAGCACAAAGCAACTTTTCAGGTGATAGAAATATTCTGTATAATGATCGTGGTGGAAATTACATGGATGAGTCATTTGCAAAAACTCATCAAATGTACATTTAATGATACATTAAATGGGTGTATTTTATTGTATGTACACTATATCTTTTAAATAAAAAAGGTATACAAATTTGATTTTAAAAAAATACAGAAAAACCCTTTCTGTGTTTTTCTTTTGCATTTAAAATAAAAAAGGAGGGAGGAAAAAAAAATAAGAAAAGGCTATGAGATGAACCCAACATGCCTCTACAACTAAGCAGGACATATTTTTAAGAATCAAAGAAACTATTTTTAATGGGTTACACGTGTCGTATATGGTTCACAGGAAATTTTTTCAATTAAAGTGAGAGAATTTGTAAATGAAACCCAGGCCAAGAAAGGAGGCAAATTATTACTTAATGTAAGGTCGAGGGTTTTATTTTGGAAGGAATAACACATAAACTTCAGTATTCTTGAGACTAAGTGATCTTGAGAAGAAAATCTTTTTTTTTTTTTTTGTGGTAGTGAAATATGTTTGCTCTTAGACTATGAAATAGCAAAACAAGTGACAGCCATTGCTGATAGAGAACTGGAACAAGAATTGATCTATTTTCTCTCTGCTGATGTCCCAGAGTGCCTTCCCTTCCCTCAGAAGCCCAATGAAGCTTAGGCAGCTGACCACACTTTGATATTCAAATACAGCCTGAGTGTGCAAAAGGAAGGAGGTGACTGGAGTTGAGACTTTATTGTAGAGGGATCCAGAAGTGACAATATATCAATACATCATGTGGCCAAACCCAGCAGGAAGGAGACTTGCCCACAGAGGGAGGACACTACAAAACGTCATGGTGAACAGGGTGTGTGTGGTTCCAGGGATGGGTAAAGGATACAGCCATGCTTGAAATAAATTGGGGCCATTAATGAAATAATTGTAATCAGCCTTCCTGGATGCAGTTTTTCATGTCCCTCCCACATGCAAAATTTGCTCAGACACGTTTCAGGACCCACAAGGGTTTTTCAGTTACGGCCCAAGGTTCAAAGTCTTGACACAAATCAGGTCAGTTCCCTGAGTAAAAACTTCTGGTCGTTCCCCAATGCAGGTAGAAAGGTATATGACACCCTTCACAATTTGACCTTAATGTCATTTATAACATCAATCTCTATATATACTGTGCCTCCTCCCCAGGCAGTCAGTACCTAGCCTACCTTTATTACTGATCATTTCCTCACACATCATGCTCTTTTTGTGCGTTCATTCCTCACACAGCCTCTTCTGGTTCCTTTGCTCCTGTAGGTAACTAACCTTTCATTTCTATCCCTGTAAGGGAAATAAATAAGACTGATCCATATTTGTATCTTTAGTGCCTGGGACAGGGTAAATACTTAATAAATGTCTGCTGAATGAACTAAAGCATTCAATTATAAAAAATGGAGGCCTTTGTAGAGAATTTAAGTGAGTCAAACTTCATAGATTTTTCTCCCTAGGTTGATCTGGAAATCTGGAACTGGAAGGAAACTCTAATCTAGATGTTGCTTAGTAAGCGATGGCATTCAGTTCATAATTTATGCAATTACATATAGGCATTGCTTTTGCTGTAATATCATATCTATATGCACACTGTGTCCATTCATTATTCATCCCAGAGGACTGAGAATCAATTTATTGGAAGCCTTACTCTTTTAGGTTCGTTCTTCAGTGTACAAGTTTGGGGAAAGAAATGGAGGAGGCTTGAAACACAGTTATAACATGACAGAGGAAGAAAGGGGACAAAAGAATGTGTAGGGATGATTAAGTGCTTCTGAATTTACACAGTGAAATATGGACAGTTTAAATGTCTTTGCTATTTGCTTCTTTTCAAACTGTGAGCAGTTTCAAACACCCCATGCTGCTCCAAGATTAATTGAGTTCTGCATGCTTTTGGCTTGCTTCGGGTACCAAGGAGAAAGGATTTCCACAGAACCTGTATTTGCCAGAGCACAGAGAATATCTCATTAATGTATGATTAATAGCCATTTGTGAAGTGATTAATTAGTCATTTTGACAATAAACTGAGCCTATGTACATGCCTTTTCTGGACTCCGAGTTTCATATATAAAAGAAAAAATAATGTCTTGCTTCTCCTTGCTTCCTTCCTGCACCAAGACCAGAAAATTCCAAAGGCCTTTGCATATTCTGGTCTTGTCCGATTTCATCTGGTTTGTCTTTAAGAACAACAGCTCCGAAATGGAAGCTCTCCAGCATGATTGATGGCATCTCTTTCTATCTGCAAACTGGAAATACAGAAAAGGATTTCCCCCCGCCCCCCATAAGTCTTACCGCTTATTGGTATAAGAGTTATTTCCACTTTGCCGCAGAATTGATTTGCAACATTGGTGTATGAGTTTGTATATTTTTCTCACTGGCCCGTCACAAAGCATAAGTCAGCAAGTCTTCTGCAGTATGATGGATTATGTAGCCAGGAGCCTCCTAGTAATGTTTCCATTAAAAGGATGAGCATTTTGTCATTAACTTTTGGGGACTGGAATATCCAAATTCTGTACCTTGACATTTCAGAACTATATTATTTAGTAGCACTCATTTTCCCCACATCCAATACTATCCATTGAACTTCGGGAAGATTCTGCATCTCTGATTGCCCATTCTGTAAAATAAAGACATTAAGAAAACACTAAAGGATCAACAGCAATAGGTCTAAGCTGGCATCTTGCTTCCTTCCAAATAAAACGATTTATTTAATTCAAAAGAGGAAAAGAACAAAGAGTCAGAAAGAACACCTGCTTATCTAAACTGTTACAAAGAATCATTCATTTTGGGATATGCTGAAGCATCTTAAGAACTTAATTAACCAAAATGAAAACCACGAACAGAAAAATTAAACCTAGAACTCCTGATTGCTAGTTTACTGTTAAAACCATGTAGTAGCACAGACACGCTCATTTCCATCTCTCCTCTCCCTTTCCTCTCTTCCATCTCTATATAATTTGGTGTAGGGTGTTTGTGTGTGTTGGGTGGGGGGATGCTACGAGAAGGCTTTTTTTGGAACAAGTTTGAGTAAAATTAAATAAATAAAACAATGTAATACAATAAATATAAAAACTAAATGTGATGTGTCTGGAAGAGGCATCGCTATGGTTTTAAAAATACTAGCTTAGGGTTATGACAGAGTTGGATTTGAATCTCAGTTTCATTAGTTTCTAATTGCATAGCATGAATAAGTAACAATCACAATAATTCTCAGTTTTATTTGTAAAATAGACATACTTGTATCTATCTCATAGGTTGTTGTAAATATTATATTATTATTAAACATCTATAAACAATGACAGACACATATCTAAGGCTCCCTAAATAGATGTTAGATATAGAGCTCTGTACGTGCGTATATAACACTTTTAGTACCATTATTTCTCATTAGTTCAAGATGCAATATGCCTGCATAGAACGGCTTCTTAAACAACCATGTGGATATAGTTAAACGCAAGGGTCCAAGGGCTCTGAGGCATAGGAACTCCTGAAAAGAGATCTACAATATACAGCCTCCGAACAATTAAGGTCTTAACTGATCAAAGATGAAGAAAAGGTCTACTGTTCTGAACATCCTATAACATAGACTTGACTTTAGTTAACACCTTTCTAGAGAATATTTGGACTAAAAAATGTATCCTTTAATAACTAATAGGTTATTTTTTCCATGTTAACAGTTAACACATGAAAAAGCACACTTTACATCACCAGTTACCCTCAATAAGCATGACCATATTACCATCTTCCAAAACTGTATGACTCAGGTGGGGAAGTGAGAGGCCTCTGGAGTGGAGAGCTCAGAGTACATCTAATACCTTTTCTCATCATTCTAAGGCATTTTTTTTTCATATTTTAACATCTCTGATTGAAATCAGAAATGTCTTATAATCAATGGTGTGTCTTAGTTAATTGGCAGCATTTTTTATTTCTTAATGGAACATAAAATATCAGTATGACTTATAACTGATGAAGTCTTAGATTTGATGAAATATATTAAGTGGTTTGCATGAATCAAGATCAGATATTGCCACACAATTCTCAGGTGTCTCATTAGGTGGCCTCTTACAGGCACTATGTGAGTGTACCACCACAGAACAGCACAGCCCATGTTTGGCCACTGCAAACCACTTGCCATTTTTTAGCCAATATTTTAAGGTGAAAGAGCTGTTATGGATTTTGGTGGTAGACTATGCCTCAATTTAGTAACAGTTTCATTGGGAACAGTGTTAGATAAGTAGCAACTTTTTCAAAGATGTAATAATAATTTCTACATAAATACCCAAGGAGTATGTACTATGAAGCATATAATAATAGCCCCATTTTCTGAGATAAGCATAGAAAACTTAATAGAAATTAATAGACTGCTTCATTGTCACTTGACAACTTCCATTATCGAATTTACTATAAAATTAAATTATATATCTTCAAGAAAACTCAATCAATATCAGGTCTAAGTCATGCTATTAGTTTATGTAACTTCAAAGTATCAATAAATATCTTTTGACTTTTTGAATTCAGGTGAAATATTGCCAGTTGACATTTTCCATTTTATTCTTAAGATTTCTTAAGCTTTTAACTCAGTGTCCCCAGGAATTTTTTTTTTAACTTAAAAAATTTCTAGCTATATTCTTAGCTTTTTGAACTAATGCTAATGACATAATGACAAGATTACGTGTTTTATTTTGAAACGGATTAAAAAATGAGCTTTATCTTTGGTGTAAATGATTCCTGCTTTAATATAAGGAAGAATTTTATACAGTAAATATTTTATAATAATTAAACAAGTTACTGAAAAAGGTGTTAAATTATCTTTCTTTCAAATAGAATTTACTTTTCATAGTTATTACTTAGGATTTGTCTATATAGAGGTAGGTTGAAAAAGCAAGTTCTAAATTTCCAGCTAAACGAGTATTATGTTTTAATTCAATGATAGACATTAATTTACCAAAATCTCTAGGAACTGGGACTCTCAGAAAAAAAATAAAGTTTTTCCTCCCCGAATCATGGAAAGCAGCAAGGCTCTTTATATGGCTAGAGTGAAGACACAGGATTATAGCTGCAGAGACGGTGGCAGCCTTGCATGCTCTGCATGCTGTCCTAAAGAGCTGAGTTTTTCCTGATGGAGATGGTTAGAAGTAAGGTAGTGAAATGATGACTACAAAATATTCAAATATGACTCCATAGGGCCCATTTCTTCCAGGCAGGTAGGGACGCTGAGTCTTATCATAGGCCATCCCCCCTCACAATGGTTCATCTGTGGACATAGAAATGTGTACAAGTAGCTTCTTGGCCCCACACCCCATGAGGTTTTATTTCCTTTAGCTTCCTTTTGGGCTGATGAGACCAAAATAGCAGCAAACTGCATTTTCAGATTAAACCGAATTAGAGGAGGAAAAAGAAAAGTAAGAACAGGTGTATTTGCTGTCAGTGAGGGAAGAAAGGAATAAGTTAAACTATCCCACATGGAGAGACATTTGAAATGAAACTCAAGAACTGGCCTAATATACAGAGAGACACAAGAACCTGAACTCCTTTGCTCTGTCTGATTACTTCTGCAATAACATGCTAGTTTTATTTAGGAATCTCTCTTGCTGAGGATGGAGTCTCTTATGTCTGTCAAGTACCAGCACTATATAAATGAAATAGCATTATAAAACAACAGACAGATATCTGCACCTATGCATATTAATGATGTGCTAACATCTTGCTGTGGTTCAGAATTCATAACAAGCTTTCTCTCTGCCAAGTGCACAGTGGCACAGTATAGATAACGTGTGTGCAATCACACCTTTAAAATAAATGCAGTCCATTAATCAAATATGACCTAGGGTAGCGAGAAAAAGAAATCTTGAAAATGTGATTTTTATTTTATTGCTTGCCCCTCCATGCAAAGTTTGGCCCCCTAATGGCCACTGGTGGAGAAGTATTCTATGTGACAAGGGGCTTGAAGCTGATTGTAAGGGAATCTACTGTGTTTCTTCAGTTCTTTAAAACAAAACTAAACTAAACTAAACAAAACACACTTTAAAAGACAACTGAGTTCAGACTCTTTTTACCATGCACTTAGCCGCATAGGACTAGAGCCCAAATCATTGTCAGAAAGAGGCTATGCTGCAGAATAAAGGAGAAGAGAGATCACTGCAAAAGCCAAAACCATTCCTTGAGTCTCTTCACACCTGACAGGCTAAGGATAGCCCCTCCCTTCCAGGTCATGCTTTTCTGCTGCCCTTCCAAAAGCATGGGTTTTCCCCATGACTTTTTTTTTTTTTTATTACCTCTATGCATCAGAAGTAGCCACTTCAGAAACCCCAAAGCTTTCTAACTGTTCCTTGCAATACCATATCTGGTTTACATCTAAGCTAGAGTTCACAGTAAACTTTATTTTATTAGAGAGGGTAACTGTAACCTCGCTAAAAATGTTCTTGAAATTTGTATTTTAAGGGAGACTGCACAAGTCTAAGAGGAAAAATGGATGATGACATAAATTAATAATTCTACCTGTTTGCTTTCAGTTTAATTTTAAATGGAATTGCAGTAAAAAAGTCATAAATATTATATAATTATATTTAATATATCATATGTAATACATCATAATATATAGTATATTTATAAATAATTATATATTACATAATTATATTGGGAAACTAGAGTACACATCTTAGTAATTAACAGAGGAACCAGACAACAAAACAGTAGAAATATAGGAGATTGGACAATAAGATTAACAAGGCTGAATTAAGAGTTATGAGAGTACTGTATATAACAAATGCAATTTACACATTCTTTTCCAAACTTACATGGAATATTTTTACCAAACTCAGCCATAGGGTTAGCCATGAATTAGGCTTTAATACATTTCAAAGAACTGTAATCATTCAGAATATTTTTTTAAGACAATAGACTTAAGGTAGAAATTATTAATAAAATAATAACTTTAAAAAACCCAAATAGTTGGAAGATACACCAGGCACATATAAGTAATTGATGAGTGAAAGAAAAAATGACAATGAAAATTAGAAAATATTTTAGACTGGTAAAAAATACATTAAAACTTGTAAGCTATAGCTACAATAGCATATAAAGGACAACTTACAGCCTTATTTAAACTTACAAAAAAGTTGAAATGTAATTATCTAAATGTTAATCTTAAAAAGTTAAAAGAGCAAATTATGTATGAAGGAAGTAGAGTTTGGAAATAATAAAGATAAGAGAAAAAATTAAATGAAAACCAAAATTTCAGTAGAGAAAATCAATGAGCTAAAAATTAGTCTTTTGGAAAATAAACCTATGAAAGATAAAGTTGATAATTCTCAGGAAGATTGATCAAGAAAAAAGAAAGTAAAAATATCAGTATCAAATATGAAAAAGGGACATCATTGTATACCCTACAGATATTTAAATTATATACATAATTTAAAACCTTCCCATAAAAAGTCTTCAGATTCAGATGGCTAAGTGGTCTAAGCAGTGAATTCTTACCACTAAGGAAGATATAGCACCAACCTTGACAAAGCCTTCCAAAGAATAAAAAAAAAACTTTGCAATTCATTTTATGAGGCCATCATAAAATTAACAATAAAAGATATCAAGGACATTATAAGTACATGACGACCTTTCTCATAAACATAGATCCTAAACAAATATTAGCAAATTAAATCCAGGTGATTTTTTAAAAAGTTAGTACAGATGTTATGATCCAGTTGAGTTCATTGCAGGAATGAAAGTTTGATTTAATGTTGTTAAATCGGTCAACGTAATTCACCGCATTTACAAAATAAAGGAGGAAACTTATATGATCAACAGATTTTAAAAAATGAGATGTTATACTTATTTAAACCACTGTATATATAATACCTAGTATCTAGTAAGTACTGAAAATTATATTAATTTGTTTCATTTCTTCTCTATCTCCATGGTTGTCTCCTTCCGAAGCCACTCTCAGATCATTAAACTTTACAGATCAGCTATGATCGGGTGACTCCGCGATTAAACTCCACATTTTCCCACTGATTATGAAATGAATTTCAAAGTCCTTACCTTGTTATCCAAATCATTCCACAATATGGCTCAACTTATCTTTTCTGCTTTTATTCTCGAGACTTCACCAAGCATTTTATATACTTTGATTTGTTTTTAATTGAAAAGACTGTTGGAATCAATCATGAATTCACTGTAGAGAAATTGATGGAGACATCATCCTTTATATCTTCTATTGTTCCCCAAATAATTATTCACAAAAGTAAATTCTCTTGAAGAACCAGCGTGTTTTCTCCAAATGTGAAAGCAGATCTATGTTATTGACCAGTTTTCCTTTACATTTTGGACACCAGAAATTTGAAAGTCATATTCAAATCTAGTGACTGAATAGGGTTTAAAACTTTTCTGTTTGTGTCTATTTCTCTTCTCTTCAATCTTCCTGTGTAGGTGTTAAACTTTTATTATAATTTGCATATTTTTATCTCCTATGCACCTGGTTATTTTCCTTTTTAAAATTATTTTTGTCAGTATCTCTCCCATAAATGGTCTATATTCCTTATAGAATGAAGTGGAGCATGCAGGAAAATATAAAATTCCACTCTAAATGAACAGACTTTAAATTTGCAAATCTCTTGTGCCTTTCTTCTTTACTTTTTCTTAACCTAAATCATTCTCACCTCACTATCACTACTCCAGCACCTAAAATACTTTACTTTTGAGACTCTGATGATCAAAATGCATCCTTCCTTCTAGGCTCATCTTGAATGTTGGCTTTCTCATAAAAATTTTCCTCACTCCACTATCCTTACTCCCACTAAGTGAATGCAACTTGTGTAAAGTTCGCCTTCAAGTAAAAGAAAACCTGACTCAGATCTGTTGCACTTCTTATACTCTGTGCTCCTCCACCGTATTGCCTTTTTTCCTTGGGCTGATGTTAGGATGGCTGCAGCAGTACCAGGCATCACATCCAGTCATGGCAACATTGAAAGGAGAAAAGGGATCCATTCCCTCTATTGCTAGAGGGTAAGGAACCATTTCCCAGAGGTCCTCCTCCACAATCATTATTAACCAGAGTTGGGTGCATAACTATTCCTAAACTAAGCACAGGAGAGAATAATGGGATACTCATGATTGGTTTAAACTAATAAGCTTAAATCCTTTAAAGCTAAGCATGAGGTGGGTTGCCCTGGAGCCCATGGTTGTGTAGAGAATCATGGGTACTAAAGAAAATCAAAGATCTATTTGGAAGTAAAACAAAGGGGGATGAACATTGGGTTAACCAATCATGTGTTCTGTAATTATGATCTCTCCTTCCCAGAATTCTTGTGGCATTTTGTTTGGCATTTTGAATTCCTTTCGTAATTCACATTATGCTTTCTGTGTTATTTTGATCTGTGTACTTATTTTATTTCTATTTTTTACCATTACATTCTTTGAAAATAGAGATTCATCTGAGTGCCCTGCTCAGCAACCTGAAGAGAGCTTGATCATATTAGTCACTCGACAGGTATATGTTTAATTAAATTCCTCATTTTCCTCCTGGACAGCATGGGTATGAGAACTATGCCTCTCTGGGTTTGTGTCCATACCAGATACATTTATGCAACTTCATGTTTTGATTTGGAATGAGGTCTCCTATCTGTTACCACCCACTGGCCCACGCCTATAAAGATGTTGCTATAACCTTGGGTGCAGTAAGCCCTATGCTTTTATTTTCCTACAGTGAAATGAATCCCTTATTCATCAACAGACACTCACTCACCTGGTTCCCTTTCTGACCCATTTGTAGAATGGCCAGCAGGGGCTAGGTGCAAACTAAGGCTAAAGAACAAAGCTTTTCTCTGTGCAAAGGTGACTGGCTCACACCTGGATCAGGCTTGTGGCTCAGGCCTCATTAGCACCATATTCTAATCCTGCAGAGAGCTCCCAGCCAGACCTCTAAAAGCAGAGCAACAGCAGACACTGTGTCCTACAGTGGCCAGACCCAGGAGCCAAGGAACATCTGGTAGACCATAGGGTGGCTGTAAAATATTCAGTTTGAAGAAAGGAATCCTCCTGACCCGGCCAGGCCCTGGAAATACAGCATTTGAAGAAAGATGTCTCCGCACTCAAAGCTGCTCTCTTATCCTCGCCTTGGCAGCAAAAGAAAAACTTCGAATCATCTCAGTGGTTCTTCTCCTCCCACAGCATGAATACAATCTGAGTATAAGCAGGCTGTTGTTTCCAAGGATCCGATGAAACATTTTATTTATTTCAATTAGAAATCATCCTCATCAGCGTTTTTTTGAAAGGTACACCCTG
Organism: Pteropus alecto; assembly: GCF_000325575.1. Lineage (NCBI taxonomy): Eukaryota > Metazoa > Chordata > Mammalia > Chiroptera > Pteropodidae > Pteropus > Pteropus alecto. The sequence continues at coordinate 2,639,305 of NW_006432943.1, forward strand.
GAATGCACAAACACTACCCTATTCCCTATCATGAAAGAAAAGATACATTGTCGTGTGGAAGAGCGCTGAAACAAATAAAAAAAAAATTCCTAGCCAAATTCCTGAGAAGGAAACCTGACCAAATCTCCATCAACTGCTCGGACTAAAAATATCACTGATTCCATGTTAAAGGTATTGAAACGCTTTAAGCATTAATGTCCAAGAGTTGATGGAGGGTAATCATTATGCATTCCCCAAATGTCTTCGAGGACTCACAAATAGAAGAGCAATCCTCTGAGATGTTCACCTCAAAAAGGTCATTTCAAAGAATTCCAGACTAGGATCAGAATCATAAAATTTGTTTCGGAGTTTGGAGTCTAAATCTACACTGCTCCCTTTAACACATCTCTGTAAAGTTGAAAATACCTGTTATCTTCAAGCCAACACATAAGAAGCCAGAGAACTAGCATGATAAATTGTTTCAAGTGGCACTGTCAAACAGAACTAAGGGTGCATCACTAATTTGCTTTTTTACTTCGGCTTCTTCATATTGTATAAGTATTCCAGTTTCACTTCAAGACACACAAGGTTCAGATAAAAGACCTACAGCAAAAAAGAAATCTAAGTAAAGAGGGAGCCTGGTGAAGGGAAACCCTTACAGGTAACTAATATATGTGCTTGTTTGAAAAATCATGTGTTTCCTCTGATAGAGGTGAAACTGGGGAATCTGGATACCAGTATTAGGAAGGAAGGAAGGAAGGAAGGAAGGAAGG
>NW_006432943.1:2640136-2668704 GCF_000325575.1 Pteropus alecto
AAGGAAGGAAGGAAGGAAGGAAGGAAGGAAGGAAGGAAGGAAGGGAGGAAATAAATATACTGTTACAGGCACTATGACATTAGACAAGTTACTTAGTCTGAGTCTCAGTTTCTTCATAATTTGGGATGAACAATAGTTTTCTTGCTTGTAATGTAAGGAGGATTAGGTGGGTTAACCTATGTACTATGCTTAATACAATGCTTAATACATTGTAATAATCCAAGAAATGTCCATCACTACGATTATTATAATGGCTGGGCCTCCTCTTTCATGATAATAAGAGCTCCATGCCTGGAAAATGAGTGAAGCGATAGGATATAACAACTTAATACCTACAGACCACAAATATATATCTTGAGGACTGAATCATTCTCAGTAAAAAGTTATTCCATACCAGATAGACAGCATTATATAACTGGGTCATGGCAAAAATAAAAATAAAAAAATACCTCCAGCCACGAGGAAATCCATATAGCTACTGTAGACAGCAAGCAGTCAGTCAACTGCTCATCATTTTGATAGAGAGACTTAAATGGAAGCTGGATCTACTGGCCAGAGATCAAAACTGGCTTTTGATGAAACAGTGAGTGACAGGAGCTTGACTCAGGAAGGAGAATCTTCACAATCAGACATCAGCTGAATGTCACAGTGATTGACTTTGGGGATGGAGGCACACAACTGACTATGAAGCCCCATCTAGAGAAGTAGACAAAGAAGGGTTAAAAGGATATTTGATTTTCAATTTTCCCAAAGCCAATATTTGGGGGAGAATCTTAGTCTCTCTTTTCTCTCATGTTCCCTTCTCTTTCTGCTTCATTTACTCTTGTTCCAAACCCTTCTATACACTATAGAGCAGACACACACATACAACGCAAACATCCATGGAAACATTATTCATAATAACCAAATAACTGGAAACAGCTCAACTCTTCATCAACTGGTAAAAAAGAGAACCAAATTATGGCTTATCTCATACTGTGGAATTCTACTATGACGTGTGCAATAAAAGAGGATGAGTCTCAAAAAATACATGTGTGCTAAGTAAAAGTAGTCAAACCTAAATGACTACACACCCTGTGATTCCATTTATATGAAGTTCTAGAAAAGGCAAAACTATAGTGACAGAGAGCAGATCAGTGGTGGCCTGAAGTCAGGTGTCAGGGGAAGGAATCAACCACATATGGGCACAAGGAAACTTAGGGAGATAGTCTTGATTCTAAGTTCTAAGACTTGATTGTGCAGGTCATTACGCAACTGTATACAGTTAACACATTTCATCAGGCTATATAGTTAAATGGATGAATTTTACTGTACATAGTAATAATTTCACTTCAGTTAGCTGATTCTAGAACTCAGACCAATTAAATCAGAAACTCCGACACGTCTGAGCACCAGTATTTTTAAAGCTCTCAGGAACTTCCAATATGCAGCCCAAGTAAAGAACTGCTGCTCTAGGATTTAAAAACAAATAAACAAACACAGCCAAAAAACAAACACACAAAAAAAACCCACCATGTCAAATGTATCTATAAAAGTAAATATTATTTTATAAATAAAATTTAAATTTTTTTAAAATTAAAACTAAGCATTTTCAGGGAACAATATGACTAAAGCACAGAGTCTACAAATATGAATAGTACAAATCAGTCTAAATTATAACTTGGGAAAAATAATAGAAGACGATGTTTTTTCATAGTTAATAAATGTTCCAGACTATCCATCAGAAAAGCATTTTTTCCTCCTGAAAACATGTAGAGAAATTATCCTCAAATTCTTAGAAGTGAAAATACTATTAATAATATCATTATCATTATTGATAATGAATATTCACTTGGAGTATACTGTGTCTATGCTAAGGATTATAGTCAAGAAGAGAACCAATTATTATATCACTATGTGATCTTGAGCAAGTTTTCTATCTTTAATCTCAATCAACTTCTATTTACCAATCTGTAAAATCAGGTTTCGAGCTGAATGGTTTCAGTTCATCTCTTCACATGCAAAGGTGTTAAATCTAAGAAACATGCTACGCTGAAAGTAAAGCAGCAGGGCCACAGGGGCCTGGGTCTAGAAATTAGTCAAGACACATGACCAATATTCTTTCCTCTTTTTTTCTTCAGGGGTCATGCAGTGCCTGTCTGTCCATCTGCTTGCTTCTCCTCTTTCTACAGACTCTATTTCTGATAACTTATCTAGTAGGTACTCCAAAATGGCAGCCTCAGCTCCCAAATCTCCAGGACCTTCTGAAAATAAGTATTATCAAATTATTAAACATTTTAAAGATATTGATTTTTCCATATTAGATTCCATATTCAATGTTAGATTCTCATTTCCTTTTTAGAAGTATTATTTTTTACATTTAACAAGAAAGAGAATGTTTTGTACCTGGCTGTCTGGCTGTATCAGCAAAATTCCAAGAAAGAAGTAATTACATGGTCTTAAACATAGTTGATAATGTTTGAGGTGGCATCTAATAGTTTGATAGTTAAAATAGCCATAGCCTGAGAATACTAAGAAATGGAAAAAGACTTTTGTAGGCAATAACATGCCAAGATGAGGATTTGTTCTTTTTCAACCAAAAACTAAAGCATCATGTATAGAACAAACAACAAACCAAAAAAGAAAACCTTCTCATGCTCCAGCAAAGATGTTTTATAAAATCTAACCCAGCAGATTTTTCGCAAGTCATGCATTTGATTAGAATTTCAATGTATGAAGACCTTATACATACATAGATTATATAGCAGCAAATAGGAAGAAAGTCTAGCACTGTGGAAGTGCAGTTGCCTATAACTCCAAACTTTATTCTGAACAGAGACTAAATATTTTCTGAAATTAGTTATGACACATGGATGTGAACATAGAACCAGGACTAAAAAAGATGAAGATACAAACAAGACAAAGAAGAGACAAAGCTCTCTCATGATTTTCACGTACTTAACAGTGAATAAGGATTTGTAGTTAAAAAATCAGAACTACATCTTAGTTCTACTATGATGTATGTAACATGCATGATAATTGTGTGTGCGTATATGCATATACACATAGGTACATGTGTGGTTATAGTGATCACGTAATAGTTCCTGTAGATCATTGTTAGCAAACTCTTTTTACTGTCTTTATACAGTTAAAGAACCCCTTTCAGCACCAGAAAGAGAATTGAATGTGCTACCTACTGAGTACATCTCTCAGTCTTTGTCCACTTCTCTGTGTGGGTCTGTCTCCCTCTTCCTCTTTTTGTTTGTGTCAAGAGTAGCTCAAAAAACACTTCCTGGCATTTCCATCTTAAAGTAATTTTCTGTGGCAGCATTTAAGATTTCTTTGAGGGTAGATTATACTCCCCTGTGAAATTCATATCAAATCTTTTGGGCCATTAACCCTTCTTCAGGCTCAACATTGCTGGTATGAAATATAAAATTACTCATTAGAAGCCAGCAAGAAAAAAAAAAGTCCCCAATAGACAGAAGTAAAAGCCTGACATCTTTAGATTGCATGCATCATCACAGCATCAGCAGCTGCTTCCTTGGGCACTGGCAGAACAGTAAATCTGAAATTGTAAGCTATTCATCCACAGTCTGGTTAGGAGGAGGCCAGGAAAGAACAGAATGACATAGGTGAAAAATGGGATGCTGATCAGCTAGAGTTACTGTTCAACTCCAAAGGGTATAAAAATACAATCATCCTCTATCACTCTACAAAGGAAACTCAGGATTACCTTAATGACTTTGCTCACGTTATACATTGTATTCTCAAATCAACATTACATCTAACAAATGAACAAGCAAACCATTGACTTATTATGTACAAAAATGTATATTATCTAAGATGACACAGATACTTTGATTTTGAAAAAGCATTGTGGAAATTGACAAAAGTTTTTCATCTAAGGCTCCAAAATCTTAGCCCAGAACACAGAGGTAAGCCATTACTTTTAAAATCAGTTCTGACTAGTCAAATGGTGGCAAAAGATATAAACTCAAAAAACTGTTCCCAAAAATCTTCAGCCAGTGTAATATTGATTCATCAGAAAGAGAATCGACTGACTTGACACTGAGGTGATACTTCTCAGAAGTATCCTTCAGAAATCTCTAAAACCTGTGCTCTAGAATTTCTCAATAGACACTTCTTTACCTTTTAAACTTTATCTTTTACCATATGGTCCCAAATGTTTTTGCTCATTTAGGTTCATAACAGGTGTCAGACTCAAATATTCTTCATTAGTCCACATAGGAAATATGCAATTTTAACTGACAAGAATAATTATGTTTCACTTTATTTTGATTTGATGATAATGAGAGGAAAGGAATAGAATAGTCATTCTTTGACCGTGATGAAACCAAAAAGAAGCCACTGGGTCAAAGTCTGATGGATCAGAACTCGAAGTCATGAAGATTCTTAGCCCATTCAGTATTTCTCTTCTGAAAAAACACCATTTTCTCCTAGTCATTGATGAACATTTAAATAATCAAAATAAAACATTATTAAAATTTTCTTTAATATATAAATATATAATTATATTTATATAATTATACATATTATTAGTTCTTAGTAACTGGTTTGAGGATATTAATATATAGATGCTGAGATATGCAGATGAATGAGGAACCATATCAGGACAAACATGGATGTAATTTGCCTTCTCCGACACGGCTGTCTCTATTTCAAAAATGTAAACTCTTATCTTCCATGCTTAGAAACTCAATACCTTTTTTGTTAAAAGTCATCACTATGAAAAGAGAAACTTAAAGAACAAATACAAACCAAAAAAGCAAACATAGGCTTAGGAGATAGCTTCCTTCACCTAAAACTATCAATCAAGATGTTAAGCACTCATAACACATTTCTATCAAACTCATGTGAAACTTGGCACTTGCGAACCCTGCTCCTCTTACATGTGCTTCCGCTCCCTGTCAAACAGTCTTCAGCTTCCTGGGAGTGACATCTGTACGTCCAGATGTTCATGTTTTATCAGGCCCTTCTCAGCCATTTTGATCAGGGCACGTGCACACAAATTATATCATGAATATTCTCACACTTCATATACTATATCAAATGAGAAAAAAAACCACCAAATTTACACAGAGCTATATTAAGCCTACGAAAGGTAACTTGAGATTTAACACACTATTCATAAGGATGTGCTATTATTCTGAATCCCTCAATTAATATGAGCTAGCCCTACTGTACAGATTTATTATCGACCATATGCTCTTTAATTATCATTGCCTCCCAAAGTTACCACTCTGCACATCTGCAGCCGATGTGGGCTGCTGTCACTCTGTCCTCGCCTCAGCAGGATCCGACAATCATTTTTCAGCTGGACACCTTGACTGAGAGTCAACCCCAACGACGTCTCAGAAGAGTGATTAAAATAAAATAATAAAAGGAAGGGGAAACAAACAGTGTTTCAGAGAGAGCGCTGGGGGTGGGAGAGAGGCACTGGCAATGATGTACCTCATCTGTTCAGGTTCAGATTAGCTGAAATGTTTTTTAATTGTAGATTGTTAGTGTTCAGCCTCTAAAATCTGTTGCAAATGGAATTAAAGAGGACTCTTCCTCTCAAAGCAAGTAAGAATGGAGAGAGTGGACAAACACTAACATTGTTCTCAAATCAGGATGTGCCTTGCTGATTTAAAATCTTTTGGACTGCACATTCAGGCAAGACATAATTTATGGGGACTTGGATTAATTTTTTAAAGATTTACACTACAATTTTCAATGTAGTTCTAGTTAATTAAGCATCTCTCTACATCACAAAGGAACAGTTCTTATAAAGTGTTATCCCCTTTATTGAAGTTTAATATTCTTAAGGTCACACACCCCTTTCCTCTACTAGATGCAAGAGATGTGTATCAAGGCAAATGGTTCCTGAGATATTATAGGCTTAATTTAAAGATGGCAACTTTAGCAAAAAAGAAACTGGCCTATGAATCAGGAGGCAGATGTTAAGAAAGTCATCTAAACTTACACTTTTTCATTTGTGTTATGAAGGGCTTGAGCTAGATGATTCTCGAGGCTCCTCCTACCCCTAAATTAGTGACACTAATTCATTAATATTGAATTCAAGAAGTTTACAGTCATTTGTGTTTTAGTTGTACAGCAATCCAGGGAGCTTGATGGGTATTTTTTAGTCCTATTCTATCCCAACAGAAATTAACATCTCAAGAATCCATTCACTCACTAAATATCTGACCATCAGAACCAGTTTGAGAGTCAGTCTTTTGCTTTGAAAAATTTCTTATTAAATCCTAAATATTTCTTTAACAATCTTTCAAAAGTTAAGTTTTCAACTATCTATGTATAAAAATATAGAGAGCCTAGAATAGTCAAGAAAATCTAGATGAAGAACAACATTATAGTTCAAGACTCCTTATAAAGCAAAGATAACTATGACAGTGATGTTTCAGTCCAAGGGTAGACAAGTAAACCAAAGAGACAGGATGGAGAGCCAAGAAACTGACCTACCCAGATACAGTCACCTTATTTATAATAAAGGTGCCTCTGCAATCTAATAGGGACAGGATAGTCTTTTCAATAAATGGGAAAAGTGAATCTTTACTTCACACCATGCACAAAAATTAATTTGAGATGGATCAGAAACCTAAATGTGAAAGGTTTACAATAAACTTTCTGGAGGAAAACATAAAAGAATATCTTCTAGACCTTGAGATACGTAAGTATTTCTTAAACTGGAAAAAGAAAAGAGTTAGCCATAAGAAAAAAGGTAAACTACTCTGCATGAAAATTTAAATGCCTACTCTTTGAAAGACAATTAAAAAAATAAAAAGGCAAGCCATGGACTAGAAAAAATAATTGCAATATGTGTATCCAACAAGTGAGTCATATTTAGAAACTACCAATCAATAAGAAAAACACAGACAACCCAAATTTTTTTAAATGTAAAAAAAATCGATCAGGCATTCCACAAAAGTGAAGTGTATGGTCAATAAACATGAAAAGAAGCTCAAAATGCTTGGTCAGCTGAGAAATGCAAATTAAAACTGCAATGAAATACTAACAATACACCATCCAAAATGATGAAAAGTAAAAGGACCTACACCTGTAATATCAAATGTTAGTGACCATGCAGAACTCTCATATATTGCTGATGGAAATGTGAACTGGAACAGCCCCTTTGGGAAACTTTTGGCTCATCTACCAAGTCTAAATGTGTTTATGTTCTGACCTAGCAATCCCACCCTTTGTCCAATGTCTACCAAAAACATTTACAGCAATGGTCATAGCAGCATTACTTATAATAGCTAAAATCTGAAAATAACCCAAATAATAGAATAGTTCAATAATAAAATAAGTAATAATAGAATAAGTAATATAGTCATACAATGAAATAACTCACAGTAGCGAAATAGAACAGACTATTGCTCCATACCACAAATACCACAACATGGGCCAAATCTCACTGAAATAATGTTGGGCAGAAAAGAAGCCCGGCACAAAAGAGCATATGTTGTATAATTATACTTACAGGATGTTCAAAAACAATCAAAACTAATATATGGTGCTAAAGAGCAAGATAGTGGTTACCCCTGGGAAGGTGGTGGGAGTAGGGGCTGAGAGGGCTGGAAATCTGGAAATCTGGGTGGTAGTTACACAGATATGTAATATATATACATCCATACACACACACACACACACACACACACACACACACAAATTGTCCTCTTGTGATTTGCATACTTTATTTGTAAGTTATATCTCAATAGAAAAGAAAATATGTGTGTATATGTGTATGTATCCATCTTCCAGAAAACAGAAGTGAGATTATATTCTACTGATATCGTAATTTTTATTCTTTATTTTTAGTAAATTAAAAATATTTTTCTTAATGTAATGAGAAACACAATTTGTGAGAGAAATAATAAATTGAGTTTCTCCATAGATGGACATATTTTTCCTTGGACAGATTTATCTTCTCAAATGGAGTATTAATGTGGAACTCTCTTATTTAAGCTGCTTAACATATTGTGAAGTAAAGGGAAAATTGTTTGAGGTAGAAGGGTACAGGTAAGAATATGTCAAGGGAGAAACTTATATCATTATATGTCAAGTGAGTAATGCATTTGCAGAAATGGAAACATAAAACAAATAAAACTAACAGTGAGTTTGAGATCATTCTTTTTTCCTGTGAACTTAAATGAATAAATACAGGCCTGAATTATAAAGGACCTAGACCTAAAGCTCTCCCCTTCTGCTCTTCAAAATAAAAGTGAGATCCACCAAAGTTCAGACGGTCTAGTAGTTTCCAGTATCCTGAAGCTTTAGATTCAGAAGAAACTGACACTTACCATCTACTCATTGCAGTATTATTCATGATGGCCAAAGAACCAAATGTCCTTCGATAGATTGGATAAAGAAGATGTGGTACATATATATGATGGAATATTACTCAGCCATAAGAAAAGATGAAATACTGACATTTGCGACAGCATGGATGGATCTTGAGATTATCATGCTAAGCAAAATAAGTCAGATAGAAAAAGTTGAGAATTTTATGATTTTTCATGTGGGATATGTGGGATATAAAACTGAAAGTAACAAATGAACAAGACAAACTAAAATTCATAGATATAGACAACAAACTGTTTAGTGGTTACCAGAGAGAAAGGGGGAGGGGAAAGGTAGATAAGGGTAAAGGGGGTCAAAAATTTGGTGACAGAAGGAAATTTAACAATGCAATATATATATGACATATTACTGAATTGTACACTTGAAACCTATATAATTTTATTAACCAATGTTACTACAATGAATTTATAAATAAATAAATAAATAAATACATACATACATACATACATAAATAAATAAATAGCCTGGATCAGAAAAAATAAAGTACACAGGTCAGACTGGAGTAGGACCCTCCCTCAAAAAAGCCTTTTAAAAAATTTACACTTTTAGATGGATACTAGATGAAGCAGGTGATTACTTCATAAGTTATATAAATGTCTATGTTGTATACCTGAAACTAACAATATTGTATATCAACTGTAACTGAAAAATAATCATTTTTAATCTACGCTTTGCTATTTCAATTTTTCTCTTCTAAATGACTTCATTGTAGACCAAAAATGATTTTAAAAATGACCCCCTAGTCTCAGTTTTCCACTCCTTAGACCTGTTGGGCAAAGCTTTCACACACGGGAGTGAGATTCCCCACTTCCAGTCTTTATTTCTGTCTACCATATCAGTTCTCATACACAACATCTCCTCATACTCAGGTGTTGTGATCAGATACAAAATTAGTCATAAGAAATGTGTCATTTATAGACAAATAACCAAAGTCACTTTTTAAGAAATTAAAGTAGATTGACATATTAACAATTTCCATTTTAAAGTTGAAAAAGTGGCAGTTAGGAGGTTAATGTGCCTTAGAGCACAAAGCTAGAAAAAAAGTATTATGAACTACCTCTTCACGATAAAAACACACACATGTTCCATGGGAGTGGTGGCTCATCTATGGCACACATCAGACAGAGAATCATCAAGTACTCGAGATCTCACAGTTTTATTTTCAGAGTGAGTAAAATCACCTCAGTGCCACTATGTTCAATCAGCCATTTTTAACTAGGAGATTGCAATTGCATATTGAAATGTGGTGGTGACAACTAGAATAGTACAAATTCTCATTGTCAACTACTTGACTGGACTTCTGGCTCAGAAAAGTGATGTTGAAGTTCTATAAAAGCAAAAATACCTACCAAGCTGTTATATATGATTATTATGCTTTTTATAATGTTCTACAAGAGGCATGCAAAAGAACATGTAATCACTCCAATGTTGCTAATACACTTTTTAGTGTTTTCTTTGTTTAGTGTTTTCTTGTTGGAACTTAGACATTCCTCTTTACGAAACATACTTTGTGTCACAGCCAACAGATGGGAAATTATAATCAAATGTTTACATATGACAGTTAACATCTCAGCTAAACAAAATAACACCTATTTCTGAATGAAATAATTATTTTAAATCAGCAAGACATACTATGTAATAGATTTATTTATGCAATGTAAGCTAGTTGACTTAGTCAAAGCTGTATCACTGGAACAAAGATAACTACTCATGTAAAGCTATTTTCTATTTGTCTGAATTTTGCTGATTTCCCTCACTAAAATATTTTTATATTTAAATTAAGTCTAGAACTTCATAAATCTAATTAGCTCAGAGAGATATAAACCCCAAGAGCATGGCTTAAAATAGACCTGGAGATGCCCTAATCCAATTCCTTCATTTTATGCATGAAAAACATAAGATCCAGAAAAGCAATATGGTCAGAGTCACAGAGCTCCCAATCCAAAAGTCTTCTATTATAAATATAATGTAACTAATCCAGAAACCATCCTGTTTGATTTTTAACTCTCTGGACTGACCCTGCTAAACACTAATTTCTGAAAATAAAGGTTCTTTGTAAAGGTCAATGTTCAAATATAAACAAAAGATGTTTTGTCATATTCATTTCCTTTTTAAAACCAAGGTCTGAGCTCCTTCACTTGTTTCTAACTATTTGGAAATTACTACTGACAATTTTGAAGAAACTGAGAAACCAAACTGAAAACGTCCTCAGAATTCTAACATCTTAGAATGCCTACTAGATGTTGTAAGGGAATCATGTCAACTTGATTTTGAGCTGACAGCAATGCCTGTGTTTATGTCATTTCTAATAGCAAAAGCTTGGGCTTTGGAACTAAGTCTGACTGCTCTTACCGAGTGACCCTAGGCAAGTTACATGACATTTTTGTCCCTCAATTTCCTTATCTGTTAAATGGAAATAATAATAGCACCTGCTCCATAGGTTACCGTATACATATAAATACATATAAAACACATACAACAGTGCCTAAGGGCATGCATATCAACTATAATCATTATCATTATGTTGATAAGATGATGATAATGCATTGTTGCATATATAAAAAAGAGACAGGGAATAAGAGTTATTTATCCATCCTTAATTAATATTAATAAATTAATTTCATTTTAAAATTTACTTCAGAGTTATTTTTAAAATTAATCTTGTCTTAAGGTCACCTAGGTATGTCATCTCCACTTATAAACCCTAAACTCCATGTCTTAGATATCTTTGTATACATATTAGTGCCTGGCAGTTTGCCTTATACATATCAGCTGTTCATTGGCATTTGTTGAATTAACGAATGAAGGTTTAAATAAACTGAGCTCAAAGGAAAAAAGATTGCTGCCCACCTCCTTCTTCCTACAGACACACACACACACACACACACACACACACACAGGAACGTGCATGCGCGCACACCACCCCTGCCCAATTTATTGGAAGGCACCCAAATCGCTGATGAAAGAGGTGCGTGCACGCGCGCACACCAACCCTCTCCAATTTATTGGAAGGCACCCAAATCGCTGATGAAACATTTGGCTCAATTCTTCAAAATAGTACACAAATAGATAAATGGTCTTTTTTTATATATAGCTTTTAATATCCTGTTCTTTATAAATGACTTTCAGACTCATTTTATATTACGGTTATCTTCTGAAAATGTATTATATCCTAATAGCCAGGCTTCTTTTCCTACCTCCAACCCTAGCTTTTTGGTTTGGTGCTGATTTTTTACACTGAGACATTAATTTAAGTATTCTGCTTGTCAGTGGATGAGTGAATGAATTATTCATTTTATTATGAAACATAAATTTTAAAGAACAGCATTATAACTTCTTTTCATATGCCAAAAATAATAGATCATTACAAAAGCCATTATGGCACCCTTTGTCTAACAGAGGGGGCACTTTTAAAAGCTATGCCAAACTAATACATTTTAGTATAACTACAACTATGAAACCTTAAAAGAAGCCAGTTCAATTTAGTACCTAAATAAAAATATAAGCTTTACCTAAAGTTGGAAATTAGGTAATACTGGAATTCCTTGATTACTGTCAACATTAACCAGAACAAATGATTAAGGCAAAATCAATATGGCAATCACTGCCCCTTATCCATAATGATAACCCAAATCCTTACTTCCCTTATCTAAATGTTATTCTCAGGCATATATGATAGGTATAAACTAAGAAACAGGATTGAGATTTTTAAAAAGTTAATCTTAACATTAGTTACAATTTATTCTAAATAAAGACCCTACCATACTCTGCATAGATATATAAAGATGCATAACTAGACTGAATTGCACTCAATATCTATTAATATAAAGCATTTCATCTAACATTTCTGATTTTTAAGATCACTGTTAGATATTAATATTTTAAAAATGTGTCTGCATAGGTGAGCATTTATAACACCTTATAGCAATTATTGTTTTTTCTTATATGTTATAGCCTATGCTCAATATAATGACAAAAATAATTTTAATATGTTATTATAAATTCCTGTCTACATTTTTTCTTTCCCAAACTTATCTCTTTAGTTGTAAGAGCAATGAGGTTTAGCTGACTGGCATCCTGTTAGATTTGACAAATAATATGCATATTACTTTCTGGCCTATCTTTATTTTAAAATATTAATAAAAAGGAACATGAAAGATAATCATTACAGACTAAAAAACAGTCATTACAATGGAGGAGATAGATTTACTCAATGACAGAGAAGTGAATGAACCTAGGTTCTCAAGGCTGCTCAGAAGCATGAAAAGCCATACTGATTATTTTAATTTCCTAAACTCTTTAGTGTTCTGAAAGGCTCTTTAAAACTTCATATTCTTTCACATTTGTCTGTCGCTATTATCTTGTCCAAAGCTCTCACTCACCTTCATGATACCCAGAAAGACCGTTAGCATCAAACTGGCAAGATTTAATCAGAGTTTATTGCTTGAGATAAAAACACTGCCACATTTTTTTTTTTTTATCTTTTTATTAAATTTACAAACTTGGGCATCCACATTAGGGATCAAAAGGTTTCTTCTACTGGAATGCAATGTTATGCTTCTCATACAATAAAAAGCCCTTTCCTTCGATTTAGTAAAGAGAAACAAGACTTTTTCTTCTTGAAGCAGAGCCCAGGAACTTTCATTGAGATTATATTCAGGGATGATAATCTCTTTAACAACAACAACAAAGGGTAAATTTAAACATCCGGCTCTTGCACATGGATATGTTACAAAAGCAAAGTAATCATACTAGGTTTCTAGCACATAGCAATAACTGTGATGATTCAGAAGTCAAGTATTAGGAAAATTTTAGAGTGCCTATGTATACAAAGACACATGATGACAAAAGTTAAGACTTTCCTTGACGAGGTTTAATTTTAACCCCATTTTAGATCTCAAAGGAAAGTGCTAGGTGTATGTTCTCCAAGAAAAAATTTTTTTCCTTTATAATGACTACCAATTGCCACTTTTGAGGTTAGATAGTCATATGTTCTGATTTGGAAACTCATGGATTCCAAAACTACTGGAAGTATCCATTGATTGTCCACCAGCACCATGGTAGGCACTCGAAGAAAGAAGAAAAGTTATGAATGCCATTAAAATTACATTCAGTAAATATTAACAAAAATTTTAAAATTATAATGAAATTATGAGTATGTAAAAAGTAATTGCTATTTGCTATATCATCTCTTAATAATAACCATTATTTATTGAGCTCAGTAGATGCCAGGCACATTACACACATTAGTTAAATAAGATGAGCATCATTATACATTTATGTGTACACACACACACACACACACACACACACATATGTATATATATACAGAAAACAAGGAGAATTGGTACTCTGAGACCATGGATAATTAGTTAGCTTGTGGTAAAGTAGGATTCAAACTTAGGTTTATCATTTGCTTCTAATAAATCAAATATTAGTTCAGCCTAAAATAGTTATTCAAAGTTGGTTTCATAGCTCACTATATATAATGCACAATTACCCTGCCTTATAAAATTTTATATAAAACCTTTGATAAGAACCCTCATACACTGCTGGTGGGACTGCAAATTGGTACAGCCACTATAGAAAAGAGTATGGAGGTTCCTCAAAAAACTAAGAATTGATCTACCATATGATTCGGCAATCTCTCTACTGGGTATTTACCCCAAAGACTTGAAAACCCATATCCAAAAAGATATTTGCACATCGATGTTCATAGCAACATTATTCACAGTGGCCAAGACATGGAAGCAACCGAAGTGTCCTACGATAGATAATTAGCTAAAGAAGCTGTGGTACATATATACAATGGAATATTACTCAGCCATAAGAAGAGATGAAAAATACTGCCATTTGCAACAACACAGATGGACCTCAAGATAATCATGCTAGGCGAAAAAGTTGAAAATCGCATGCTATCACTTATATGTGGGATATAAACCTAAAAGCAACAAATGAACAATACAAACAGAGACTCATGAACGTGGACTATAGACTAGTGGTTACCAGAGGGTAGGAGGTGGGGGAGGAGAGGGAGGTAGATGTGGTAAAGAGGGTCAAATAGAGGAGGGTAGAGGAAGGGTGAAGTGGATAAAGGGGATCAAATATATGGTAGCCGAAGGAAACTGGACTTTGGGTAGTAAACACAATAGAATATACAGATGTCAAATTATGTACACCTGAAAATTATATAATTGTATTAACCAACGTTACCCCAATAAACTTAATATTTAAAAAGTTAAAAAAAACTTTTGATACATGTTTTTTATAATAAGGTATTTTATATGTAAAATTTCAAAATGCTAGCCATAAGTGACTTAGGAAAATGTATTTTAAAATTGGATCATAACATATTTTCAATCTGAAAACAACATATCTAGATGAGCTATTTTTACACTGTAAACACAAATCTACAACAAAGTGTCTCCAAAGGTGGGGTAAGTTCAGCAGAGGTTTGAGAGACTTCCCAAAAATACAAGAGCTAGGAACGGGGCCAGTGGAAAATATCACATGTGTATGGGTTAGAGTCCCAAAAGAAGAAGGAATGAGAAAAAGATGTCCTCAAAACTTCTCAAATTTGATTTAAAAAAAAGGTTAGGCGAATAAAGATATTTCCAGACAAATAGACAAACCAAAAAACACACTGTAAATGCCAAATAAAATACCAACAGGCCAATAATGACTACAGTTTTCAGAACTTTCCTTTAAACCAAATATCATTCATAATTCTCAAAATAGCTTATGCCAATCTATCACTAATCAGCAAGTTGCTAGTACATCATTTAATCTCAAATTTATTAGTCTCATCTTCAAATAAGATTATCTGGACCCAATATAACCTTAGTGTCTGGAGATGAGAAGCAATCGTAAGAATATGATCAGACTGAGAGGTGTTTGATGACAGGTCCCTGCTTCTTTGATTTTAAATCCCCAGTTCTTGTTGCACGGAAATTCCAGACAAATGTTTACTAATCAGAAAAATGTAACATATTTTTATGAGCATTATAGAGTCAATAAATTAGCAAACTACTGCTTTTAGCTTAGTTCTTCTTCATGCATATTTGTATTCCTTTATAACTTCTATCACACATAGAGGAAACCACATACCAAGACACAATTACCTTGGTTACAATGTCAATGGGACATAAAGTCATTTCTTATCGATTTAATATCATCATATAGACCTAGGGTGGGCATGCTCTGCTGATGTTTTATTGCTTTAGGAAATTTAGGCAAAACTATCCTACGTTTAGTCCCTAAACAAGTTTACAATGATAATGTCTATTTGCAAAACTGGAGCTGAAGGAATTGAAAATGAGTTGAAAATATCACCCATTTTTAATTAGAAAGTGATCCAGAGTAGCTAACAATTAGAAAACCAAATTCCGAAAGCAGGACACTGAGAGATGAGCATATTTCATTAAAAGTCTCTAAAGCAACTGTCATCCCGTGATATATTTCAGCCAAGTAGAAGACAGCCAAGATACATTGTGGGATGATAAAACTTACTTTGGAGAAACATAATGGTTAATTGGCAGCAGAAATATAGCTGTAAATGCATAAATGAGATAAAATCTCAGCATTTCCTAAATAGTAGAGCCCACATGTCAGAGTGAGTTTTAATGAATAGACTACTATAAAGGTTTCTCAGAAACAACTATAAAATATAAATTATGCTTTATGTAAATATCTGGTAAAGATAATTTTTTGCCAATGTTGTTGAAAATCTAGCTTAATATTTATGGTGTTGATGCTAATTACATTTGCTCTATCCAGTTGAACAATAAATATAATAAAAGCTCCAGAAAAACTCTGTTGCTAATTACATTTGCTCTATCCAGTTGAACAATAAATATAATAAAACCTCCAGAAAAACTCTGTTGCTAATTACATTTGCTTTATCCAGTTGAACAATAAATATAATAAAAGCTCCAGAAATACTCTGTTGCAAAGATGTTGTCATAAGTCAAGCCTTCTAAGATAAAAATTAGGCATACATACATTTTTATTACATAGACTGTTTAACAGAAAACAGACCAAAATAAATAAAATTGAACATTATTGACAATTATGGAGGAGGAAGAGAACATCACTGTAAAATAAAAGTTAGAATTACAGAACATATCTGGAATTACTATAATCTGTAAAATGTGAGCTCTATTAATGCTTGAATAGGGCTGCAAAGGAAAATTATGTCTGGCACCTACAGGTGGCATTGGGAAATAATGAATTAGCACATTTCTATCTGAAGCCCACAGAATTGGCTTTACTGAGCACATGTTCTCTGAGCACAGTCATTCTTGGGGGTTGCCCCAGACCCTGTTCTAAGGGGATAGATGGGCTATACTTTGGAGGTTGTGTGCGTGCATTTGGAGGGTAGGTAGAAGTAGCTTTCAAGTGGGCCGTCCAGAGTCTTATACCTCCCTTAGAGAGGAGTCTGCTCTGAAAGCAAACTGAAGCCCTGTCCAGTCCCAAAACTGAGCTTGCTCAGTGGCTGGGCTAGGAAGACTTCTCCCAAATATGATTCTAAAGTTATCTTTAAATGCAGTAATCCCAGGATTTTTATGAGGGTTTTGGCTTTCTATTTACATTTTTATCTTTTTTTTTAATTTGTTTTTAATTGAAACTAGGGCGAAACGCCATCTCTGACCTTCGCCTGAGGTGATTGTGGGCAAGTATCTTAACTTCTCTGTGCCTCAGTTTCCCCAACTATAAAGTGAGAATAATGGTACTCATGATCTTCTTATAAGAATTAATGATGTCCAGCACATAATATTCATGATACAGCATTTTCTATTTTAATGGAAATTTCTAAATCAAATCTTCTTATTACTTTGATCAGTTCTGAACCAGATGACAGGAAAAAAAAAAAAAACTAGCCACCAAAAGTTTTTATCTAATGAGGAATATAAGAACAATTTCCAGGTAAAGATCTCTATATGAAGAGATTATTAAGAGGGTAAACAACCATATGTAAGTGAATCCACTTGAGCAAAATTACCTTTATAAGAGTAATAGGTACAAATGAACACCTATGTATAATGATTTCTAAAGACATCGTTTTCTTCTCCCCATTTTTACTCTCCCAACTTCAAAATATACCTCTTCTCCAAGTTCATTTATACTTTAAATATCAATAGTTAGTGATATAATATTTTAATTCAAAAACTGCAACTACTCCTGAGAGTGTTGGAGGATTGGAAAGAGATGGTCACACATTAAGCATTATTAACGCTTTATTTCTTAGAGTAAATGAGCATCGGTATTTCCTGAGAACAAATGTTGATAAAACAAAGAATGCAGAGAATAATCCTGAAAAAGACAGAGCAGAAAGAGAAGATTAAAACCTCCAAAGACAAACTTCATCCTCTTCACACTCTTGCCTTGGGCCAGCTAAAGCACCTTATAGAATTATGGAACACTCTGTAGACTTCCTACCCCACTTCCACATAACAAAATCATCGGATTAACTGATCCCCTCTCTTCCCATTGTAAAGCAGACTTGGCATGTAAAGCAGGGCATGCTGACTGCTGGAGGCTGCCAGGTCCCTCTTTGTTACCTTGGCTCTCCGTAATTGGGGTGGATGCTTGCTTATCAAGGGCAGTTAGGTTTGCTCTCAAACCTAAATATGCCAGCTGCACTTGTTATAAGTGTGTAATAAAATTAAACATTCTGTAAAATAATGTGAGTTTTAAAAGAAGAGGTGTTGCTTCTATGTGTTTTAGTTTGACCCACCTCCCAGAAAGCGAAGCCTAGGATTAGGGTTTACTTGCAGGCAGTTAATGTGATCCCAAGAGTGGAGAATATGAAAGAGCAGAAAACCAATGTAAGGTGTGTTATTTAGGTGTTCATTGCTATTAGTAACTGGGACTAAATTCCCCTGGAACCTCCTGAGGAGCCATATGAAACGTATCTACAAGGTCTTCTCCCCGACTGGTAAAAGCTTTCCCATGACATAACTCTCCTGCAGGATGCGTGAGGTTGCTGCACCCACGTGTTTAGGGAGTTTCCCTAAAGCAACCAAAGGCATTTCATGCTGGGCCATTAGAAAGCCCCAGGGAACAGAGCCGATGAAACTGAAGCTGTCAGTTTACACCTGCAAAATGCTTGTGGCTGCAAAAATAGCTGGAATAAAAGGTGGACAAAGATGGTGTGAAATGTCCAAGATACTGTAAAAAACAAGGTGATTGCTTTAGAAAACCATAAAGGCAAGTAGCTAATAAAATACGGCTATCAAATTTGATGTAAGCAAAACAATTGCAAAAAGTTGGGAAAACAATTGTACAAATTTTTAACTTCCTTCACAAAGGTCTGTAATTTCTTACTCCACTTGCACAAAAATGAATTTGGAGATCATAAAAATGCATCATGATTGTGACATATGCAAAAAAGACTACAGGTAACTTCTGTAAGAAGATCCGTGCTCAAAGATAAGGTTTCTGGCTCTAGATTGAAAGATTAGTAAATGAATGTGTACTTGTATTTTTAGGTTGGGCAAAACATTTAAGATATGTATGTGTCACTTTTTCATCATGCCTCACTTTGTACAACTTTTTGTAATGGTTCCAATTGTATTAGATAAATGAGTTCTTCCTATATTTTCCTGAAACCCCCAATTTCATAATATTATCAGGTAGCATGGTAAAAGCACTCCTGAGATTATCTGATACAGATAGCACAAATTATTACCATATAGTTATACAAACTATTTTATTAGTGGAAAATGCTAAATATCCAATGTTCCAAAAATTAATTGAGTAGCCACTACCTTTACTCAGGCCACTGGAGGAGCTCCTACTGGCCTCCCTATCTTCAACTTCAATCCATTCTCCACAATGCAAACCTTTCTGAAGTGCAAATTTGATCTTGTCATCCTCTGCTGGCTCATAAGGCCACTCATTTATTCATGATTAATTGAATATCTTCTATATACCAGACTCTGTTTAACTCTCTATCCTAATCACTTGCCACTACTACCTCCTCACAGTCCAAATTCCAGCGAACGTTTACCTTTTCCTGGGGCTTAGCTAGATGATGACATGAGCCCTCCAGCTCTCTTAAAGCTCGGTACCCCTTGGAAGTGGCCAGGCTTTCTTTCTGTGCAATGCCTGATCAAACAATCAGTCCTGCCCATTGGTTCTGACTCTGTCTTTGTGGAAGAAGACTCTACCAACATTCCAGAAAGCTGCATGCTGCATTTTTAGCTACCCTGTCTCTGGTCCATTTTCCTTTCCATTCCAGAAACATATGTCTCCAAAACTCTCTCCAGTGCCAGTAGGAGGAAAGTGTTCAGCAGCCTCAGTTGTATTGTTCCTCTACTTCACATAGTTGTTTTAGTTTAGACAGAATAGCTTGTTACTCTTACTGGTTGTTCTAAGGATTGCTCTGCCTCTAGGCATTGTAGACCACTTCTTTCTATAACACATCAGTTTCACAGTCTTGTTACATACATTACTAAATAAAAATTAAAATGTCTCCATTACATTAAAATGTGCCATGCAAATGAAAGCATAATAACAGTAGAATAAATTACTAATAGTTGAAGACAAGTTGATAGAATTCTTAATACTAGATTCTTTGATATTTTTTAAAACTACTTATTTTAAACCAAAATACCGATACTAAAAGTGTGAAGGAAGAACTAATTTTAAAATTATTATTTTTAAATCACAGAGTTTGAGTTACTCCTAAGTAGAGTTAGTTCTAAATGAAAAAATCTTATCTGAAGAAGCTTCATTTTTGCCTTTTTTTTAAAATAACTTTTTTTCATTCCAGTTGTCATAATTATATTAGTTTCAGGTGTAGAACATAGTGATTAGACATCTATATAACTTACAAAGCGATCACCCTGATAAATCTAGTACCCATTTGACACCATACATAGTTATTACAATAATTGACTATATTCCTTATGCTATACTTTACATCCCCATGACGATTTTGTAACTATTCATTTGCATTTTTTAAGTTCCTTTCCCTTGTTCACTTCCCCCCAACCCTCCTCTCATCTGGCAACCATCAAAATGTTCTCTGTACTTATGAGTTTGTTTCTGTTTTGTTTGTTTTCTTCTTTAGATTCCACACATAAGTGAAATCATATGTCATTTGTCTTTCTCTGACTTACATCTGACTTATTCCACTCAGCACAATACACTCTAGGTTCATCCATGTTGTTGCAGATGGTGAGTTCATTCTTTTTATGGCTGAGTAATATTCCATTGTATATATGTACCACCTTTTTTTAATCTACTCATCCATCGATAAACAACCAGATTGCCATAATATCTTGGCTACTGTAAATAATGCTGTAATGAACATATGGATTCACATGTCCCTTTGAAGTAGTGTTTTGGGTTTCTTCACATAAATACCCAGAAGTGGGGTTACTCGGTCTTTCTTTGTCTCTTGTTATAGCTTTTGTTTTAAAGCCTACTTTGTCTGATATAAGTATTGCTACCCCCAGCTTTTGTTTGTTTGTTTGTTTGTTTCAATTTTCATTAAATATCTTTTTCCATTCCTTTACTCTCACTGTGTGTGTGTGCCTTTTGATCTGAAGTGAGTCTCTTGTAGGTAGCATATATAAGGGTCTTTTCTTCTTATCTATTCAGCCACCATATTTTTTGATTGGAATATTTAATCCATTTACATTTAAAATAATTGTTGATAGATATGTAGTTACTACCATTTTATTACTAATATTTTTAACATTTTTCTTCTTCTTAAAGAAGTCCCTTTAACATTTCTTATAATATTGGTATGGTGGTGATGAACTCCTTTATCTTTTTCTTGTCTGGGAAGCTCCTTATCTGTCTTTCAATTCTAAATGATAGCTTTGCTGGGTTATCTTGATTGTAGGTCCTTGCTTTTCACCACTTTGAATATTTCGTGCCAATCTCTCTGGCTTGCAAAGTTTCTTTTGAGAAATCAGTTGACAGTCTTATGGGAGCTCCCTTATAGGTAACTAATTGCTTTTCTCTTGCTGCTTTTAAGATTCTTTGTCTTATTATGATGTGTCCTGGTGTGGGCCTCTTTAGGTTCATCTTGTTTGGGACTCTGCACTTTTAAGGCTTGTATGTCTATTTTACTTTGCCAGATAAGGGAAGTTTTCCATCATTATTTCTTCAAATAGGTTTTCAATTCTTTGCTCTCTCTTTTCTTCTTCTGGTACCCCTATGATATAAATGTTGGTATGCTTGATGTTGTCCCAGAGGCCCTTAAGCTATCTTCATTTCTTTTTTTAATTCTTTTTTTTTTTTTCACTGCTGTTCTGATTGGGTATTTTCTGCTACCTTATCCTCTAAATCTCTGATTAGATAATCTGCTTCATCTAATCTATTGTTGATTCCCTCTATGTATTCTTCATCTCAGATGTTGTATTCTTCATTTCTCTCTGGTTCTTTCTATATTTTTATCTCTATTTTTGTGTTTTCTATTTCTTTGTACAAAGTTCTAAGTTCATCAACTATTCTCCTAAGTTCATTGAGCATCCTTATAATCAGTGTTTTGAACTCTGCATTTGGTAGATTGCTTTTCTCCATTTTGTTGAGTTCTTTTTCTGGAGCTTTGTTCTGTTCTTTCATTTGGAACATATTTCTTTGTCTTTCTATTCTGGCTGCCTTCCTATTTGCATCTATGTACTAGGTAGAGGTACTATGTCTCCTGGTCTTGGTAGAGTGGCCTTATGTAGTAGGTGTCTTGCGGGGCCCAGTGGCACATTTTCTCTGGTCATCTGAGCGGAGTGCTATGAATTGTGTGTGTTATCCAGTTGTAGTTGAGCCTTGGTTGCTGTTTGCGTATCAGTAGGAGGGCTTGAGCTGTTTGCTTGTGAAGACTGGCCAGTGACTGCAGAGGCGGTGCTATTGTGCAGGGGATGACCCTATGGAGACGATTCACTTCAGCAGGGCTCTGGTGACTGCCCAGTCTGCTTTCTGGGTGTCATCTTTGTGTGTGGCCTGGGCGGTGCTCCACCTCAGTACCCACTGCAGGTCAAGTTCAGCTGCAGCCTGTGCCCTGCCTGAGGCCACATGGAATGAGCCACCAAACAATCCACAGATTATCACCACCCACAGTGGTCTTGGAGGTGTCTCAAGAGGCCAAGCCACAAACCAAGGCCAGCTGCTGCTAGTACCGGGCTTGGAGCTGCTCAGCAAGAGGTATGGGGCACATCAAGGCCAGATGCTGCTTGTTTGAGTTTTGTGAACCTTTGAGAGATTTTAGGGAAGTCTGCAGCATGAATTGAGACAAGCTGTTTATATGGAAAAGCCACTTGGAACACCTTGGGTAGGCCCACAGGTTGGGTGGGGTAGGGTTTCAAAGAGTCATCAGTGTGGTATGAATGGTGTTAGCCAGGTTGATGGAGATTCAGATATGGCACCTGCCTGTGTCTGCACACTGAGTGAGGGGAGGGTTCAATAAAGAAACAATGGCTTCTGCCAGCACCTCTATCTGGGAAGAAGCTGCCCCTCCAGCCCTGGTCCTGAAGTCAGACAATTCAGTTCCTCTCTGTATGTCCCTGGTAGTTTTCGAGCTGCTGCCCCAGAGCTGGAGCTCAGAATGAGTAAGTCTCTCAGCAAGTAAGTCCATGTGTGGTGGGCCTTTAAGAGGAATGACTGAGACTCCAGAGCCTTTTGTCTCACTCAGCTACAATTTCCACTGGTTTTCACAGCTTGAGACTCCAGAGCCTTTTGTCTCTGTAGGTAGAGGTATAATTTCCACTGGTTTTCACAGCCAGAAATTGTGGGGACTTCTCCCCCCAGATACCAGAACCCTGGGCTGGGGAGCCTTGTGTTGGGTTGGGACTCCTTGCTCCTCAGAGGGGACCTTTGCAGCCAAGATATTCCTCCCAACTTTTAACTGCCACAGGTGGGTCGTGGGACCAGCCTGTTCTGCATCTCCACCCTTCCTACCATTCTTAAGGTAGCTTCTTCTGTTCTTAGTTGTAGGACTTCTGTTCAGCAAGACTTTAGGTGATTTTCAGTGATGATTGTTCTGTGGTTTAGTTGTAATTCTGATGTAATTGTGAGAGGAGGCAAGCACTCCACCATCCTGACCGGAAATTCCCCATTTTTGCTTTTTATCATAAGACTAGTCTCACTTCCTTCTATAAGTAAGGCTATATCAATCACTAGAGCTAGTCAAGTGTAGGAGTGTTTTATGTGCACATCTATAGTTAAAAAAATTCAACTCTGACTAATTATTTAGAAGAAAAATGCCCATGTTTCAATTTTAGATTCTAAAATTACTGATAAAGGTTAAATAGAGTGTTGAGTACTGAACACTGTGGAAATGAACATGGTATTGGGAAAAACAGTTTTTAAAAGCCCTGACTGTGTGACCTTGAGCAAGTCATTTATCAGGATTTCCTCATTTTCCTCTTCATACTTGTTGATGCAAGAAGTTGAGATTTTTTTTTTTCACATAGAGCTGTACAAGTACATATTTTTCATATTGGATTTTATCCTCTGCCACAGTCTACTTTCTTTTTCTTCCAAAACACTTCTCCTTCTCTGTAATGTAGGAGTTGGGAAGCAATGATTGAGGTGCCCAACATGTTAGACCTTGCTTGTTAAGGCTGCTCACTGCCATGAATCAGTGGCCTCCTTGGAAAGCTACAGGATCTCTCATCAAAAGTCAGGACACTATCCCTAACACTATCCTCAACACTCTATCCAAAGTCCCAGGCACCAAAAGAAAAGTAATGGAAGCTCTGCACACTGCTAGTGCAAATCTCCAAGATCTGCTCTTCAGTGCTTTTAGTAAAGCCACACGGAGCAAAGATTGCTATAAATGGTGAATGCAGAGAAACAGATTTCAGTCTCCATTAACGTGGTGGAATGTATTCATTTCATTGATATAGGCTGTTTTCTAGCTTTGAATAAATATGGCTGAGTTTCAAAAGTTTCAAATTATGCCCCTTCTTTTCAATTGAAAGAGAGATTTAAAATATCTGACATTAAAAGTATAATCCCCAGACATTTGTTACAGTAGGTTTTAGAAACAACATTAATGATCAGCTTAATAATTTCGCTACATTATCCATTCATTTATCTATTCTGTAAGTACTTTTTTGAATCTCTACCAGGTGTCAGATCCTATACTGGGGATATAGGGATAAAAGACAATCTCTGCCTTTAGAGGTTCACCATCCAGTGGGAAGTCAAGCAGGTGAAGACATAGGATGCAGAGGGACATGCTCAAATAAATCTTGTCTATTAACTTGAAACTTGTCACCAGTTTTATAGTATTAGTAGTAAAAGGCCTCTGAACTGGAATAAACCAAGCAACAGTAAAAGATCATTACTGAATACACTGCTATGCTATTGATTAGCTTCTATTTGTCATACACATTAATGACAAAAAGCAACATGTACATGCTAAGTATGAATATTTTCACCATCCAGTTAATAACTTAATTGTGACATTTGGGTTATAAGTCGAGCTTCAAGCAACATTCAAACTATCGCGAAAATGCAATAGTATAGTGTCATCAAATGTATCATCCAAAGATGATAAAATTTTATGTATGTTTTTATGCATTGCCAATGTACAAGTCAGCAAATCTATAATAGTAATTTGTAATAGACATAAATTGACATTAATATAATAGCTGTATATTTAACGTAAATGTCCATTTTGTCTCATAGTCCACAAAATGTGCACTAATCATGAGATGCATGAAGTCTCCCTCTTGGAGGCATGAAACTGAATCAAGAGGGGCAGTTGACCCATGGGAATTCAAAAGGGATGGAGCAGGGAGAAAAAATATCCAGACTCCACTCTTTTTCTTTCCTATCTCCAGCCAGCATCCCAGGGGCTGAACCCAGTTAGATGCCAGAGAGCTAGGGAGCCCACTGATGAGGTGCTTACAGTTAGTCTCCCAGGACACAAAGTATGGTGGAGAAGGGTTAGGTATGGAGAGATAATGGGAAGGTACTCGGCATGTTAGTAGTAGTAGCAGCAGTAGTAGTAGTATAGAGAAATGTGGGCGGGTGCTGGCACAAGTAGGTATCTATTCAACTCCATGACCAAGGGTGTGAATTTCAAGATTGAAATCAGGATGGGTGTTAGTGCCATTGTGTGCCATGTTCTACTAGTGGCTGAAATACTCCAAGCTAGAAAGATAATTAATTATGTACATGATACAATAAATAACCAAAAAGATGGTCAATCACAAAAAAAGAATAGAGCAGATATGAACAAACTTGAGAGTTTTAATTGACCAGAAATGCAATGGAACAATATTCAACTTCAATCTATGAGTAGAAATACAGAATCAAAACCAAGAAGGGACTAGGTCTATTGTCAGAATATAAGTCAGAAGATGGGGACTGATAAACATGGTGAAGATCAGAAATACCGTAAAACAACCCTGCCACAAACTCTTGCCTCCACCAGAGAGGCTCTGAGTCGGCTTCGTATTAACAATCAGAGCTTTTGGTCATTCTGCTTTTAGGTATAGTTGGAATCATTTCTTTATGTAACTTCAACTGTTGCCAGGTGAGAAATTTGAGATATTTCGGAGGATTGGCAATATCCCAGTAATTTTCCATTTAAATCACATGCATAAAAAAATATCTGATACAACTCATTTATCTTGAGACTGCTTTTTCTTTTCAATTTAATATTTTCAAATGGAACATTTTAAAGTAGAGATATTAGGTAGCTAGTGAGACATGAGTGACAGGGGAACAAAGGAATAGAGACCCAGCCTAGAGACCACCAAAAAAAACACCCTATTGGTAGTTAGAGAATCCCTCCTCCATCCCCAGAGACAAAGGTCAAGAGGGCCAGAATCTATAGCTGGTTTAATCTGGCCACAGATGGGTGAGCAGAAGGTACTACCCTAACCTGCCCACAACCTCAGCCTCATTATACCATCATTATAATACCATGTTTATGCCTAGAAATTCATGAATCTCATTATAAAAGACTGAATTCTGGGTAAATGCATGCACACTAAGCAAAGTGATATATACCAGCCAAGTGTCAATCTAAATGACCTCACGTGGCAAACACCTAGGAATGCTTTTGTAACCACCCATCACAGCCCAAATATAATTCAGACCTTTCCATTTCTGGATTGTTACAGCTGTCTTCCCTGGCTGTAACCCATGCCCCTCTCCCCCGCCCCACCAGGGTATGTATTCTCATTTCCACGTGGCCAGCCAGCTTTAGGCTTGACCAGTCTTCTACCTCAAAACGTGCCTTTAATAAATAATGCTTCTCATAATTGTCACAGAATGGAAATTCATTTCTTCATCAGTGATAAGGACTGAGACCTGTGTGTTACCAGAACTCTGATCACACAACACTAACAATTCCACGTACAGAAGTATCTAGAGTAGGCAAATGTCTTCAAGCATGCACACAGAATATTCTAAGTTGCTAAGTAATTCCTAAGAGAGAGATGGAATAATACTTAGTATAGGCCATATTAATGAGCTATCATTTATGATCTTATAGAAGCTATACTGAATCTTTTTTGAATCCCTGGTGAAAAAAATATTGTGCTACATTATTATAGCTCAGATCTATTTTAAATGTATACTGCTTTTATTTTTTTTAAGTATTTGAGCAACATTAAAGCAATTGATAAACCCATTCAAATCTCACACTTTAAAAAAATAATGAATTATTTAGGAACCCCTACCAGACAATGCTTAGCCAACCTAATTCAAACATATAAGGGAGCAATACAACCGCATTTTTAAAAAATGTAGTTCTATTGCTTGCATTATTTTGAGTGTTGTGTTTTCTACTAGTTTGAACCGTGAGCCTCTTGGAGTCACACACTGACTTACTGAGGTCCATTCAGATTCTCTGGAGTCCCAAGCCAGGGCTTGAAAAGAGTCCTCCTGCACCAGAGACCAAATTTACTCACTGAGGGCACCAAGCCTTTCATCAGGGGCAGCACTTGCCCCTGGCCTGACTGGCTACTGTGCTTGTTTTCAGTCATCAAGATACAGCATTTAGTTACCCTATTGTCATGAACCCCTTGTGCCTTTAGGAGAGAATTATAGTCTGCCTTCTAACCATATGACCCTGAGAGTCAGTCGCAAAGCTGCTAATCTTGATCATATGACAAATAACTAAACTATCTTGTTAAAAGCCTTATAGGAGCCCATTCAGAAGAGAGAGCCAAAGAGAAGAGAGACAGCGTGAGCGCTCCCACCTACTTCTCTCCTTGCCATTCGTGGCTCCAAGCACGGTGTGTAGGAGGCAGCCCTCAGTCACTTAAGACTGTCTAGATGAGGGAGATACTCATGATGTTTGACTTTATTACAGCTGAGTCAAATCAAATGCACAGGCACTGCTTCCTTAGATGTCTATATTTCACTTAAACTGGGATAAAGCAAAGAAACTGGAATATTGTCTCATCATGCATTCTAAATCAGCCAGGGTAGAAAATAATGGGGAGTTAATCAGATCACTGAAACTCTAATTCACTTGATATTGATCGGGCAGATTCCTAATGGGACAGCAGACCAATTTCAAATTACAGTAAGCTGACTTGTCCTGGAATACCAATGACCAGGCTGGAGGATGAGCCAAGAAGACCGAGAGCTCTGCTCTCCTGATGCTCCCGCCTAGCTAGCAGGCATGAATGCATAATCCAATTCGGCATTTAGCTAATTAATAGGGGATTGATGAAAGGTTCGGTTTTGAAAGCAGCCATCTCACTTGGATAAACTTGGAACCAGAGTCCCATGGGGATGGGCAGTCTGGACCTTGGAAGGTAGGTATACAATGAAAGCTAATGGAAAGTAATGCAATTAACTCAGGCTTTTAATTATATTAATCAGTGACTTCATAGGAGCCCACTGCATACAAAACACACACCTTAACTCTCTTCTATCACCATGTATTTGATTCGTATCTGACTGAACTTAAACAGCAATTTGAAAAAATAGATGCAGGCACATTTATATTATTTTCCCCATGGCTAGGAGTTTTTCTGCCATAGAAGAATAAAGAGAAGGAAAAAAGGAGAAGGATCGTAGGGGCAGGCAATGGGTAATAATGAGCATTTTCTAAAGAACTGAGCTTGAAACTGGTTATGTTAAGATTGGTCGTTACTTTATATTTTCTTCCACTTTCGATTTTTTGGCCTGAGTGTGTGAACAAATGACGATGTGTTTACACATAGTGAGAGCATCCTAAAGACCTAATTGATTAATTTTTACATTTTAGAAATGACCTG
>NW_006432943.1:2668718-2671409 GCF_000325575.1 Pteropus alecto
CTATTAGGTAATACTCAAATGATAGATTTGTTCTCACTAATAACAACTTCTTGGCTTAGTTCTCTTCTTTAACCGTCTTTCCCTCTCTCCTGTGTGTGTCTGCATGGAGATGTGTGTAATTGTCTGTGTATGTGTGCATACATACCTGTCTGTCAGGCTCTCTCTCTTCTCAAAGTCACAGAAGTCACAGCTCCAAATGGACAGGCATTAGATAGAGGGGACCTACAGTGAACAGCTTCTAGTGAGCCACTGACGCTCAGCTTGATGCAGACAGATGAAGCCCAGACTCCTTGCAAAGCAAACAAAGTCATATTGTTCTCCCTCAGGCCTCTATTTGCCTTATTTTTCAATCTCCCAATGCATCCCTCGGGTAATTTGCTTTAGGAATTGAACCGTGACTTTGAAAAATCAGATCATTACTGCTTAATCAGAGCTGATCCTCGCGGTTTTAAGGATTTTCCTAAGTGTTAAGTGAATGTATTATTATCCCCATTTTACAGAAGAGAAAACTGAGACACAAGGAGGTTCATTAATTTGCCCAAGTTCGTGTATCTCGCAAGCCAAGGAGCCAGTACTCGAACCCACTCCAAAGTTCAGATTTGTTACCACTCTAATAGCCTGGGTTCTAGGCCGAGCTGCAGAGAATGAATGGAGGGAAAAGGGGGAACATGGACTTCTGTTAATGATAATAGCTGAGATATCGCCTATTTTAAGTCAATCTGAGCATTACAGACACACACTTCCCATGATAATGTCACATTAGTCAAGTTCAGTCCTTAATTCTAACAGATGGCGTATATGTATACATTTCTAAAATAAACACAATCCCCTTAATAATTTAATAAATAAATCATATCACTTATTATGTAGTATTAATTGCTTTTTAAATGATAAAATTATGATCTATGTGATAATGTAAAATTAATGAAAGATCCAACAAAGCCAGGATTTCTGTCTCTGTCCTCAGGAGTTAGCCTGGCCCATGGGAGCCACTAATTAAGCATTTACTGAATAAACATGACAAATGAATGAAATATTTATATGCAATTATGTTAAGTGAAAAAATAGAATAAAAAATTATGCATACCCATTGACGACAACTCTGTTTCTTGGACAAAATGAAGAGTAGATGAAGTACAGATGATCAAAAAGTAGGTTGGTTTTTATTTTAAATATACAATTTTTAAATTACAAATGTACAGGTCTTATAATATAGCAATATCACATCTAAGTAATATAACCTAAAGAAACTCTAGCACATCTCTGTGATTCAATAATATTTTAACAGCTGAAAACAAAAGGTTAGTATCTAATAATCATCAGTAAGAGAAAGATAAATTATAGTCTATCAAGGGAAATATTATACAGAAGTTGAAATAACTTAATTAGATTTATATATAGTGACATAAATATCAAAACCAGTGTTATTTAAAAATCTACAAATGGATATATACAGTAAATTCCATTTATATAAAATTAAAAAGTGCTCAAAGCAATACTATTTGTTTACAAATAAGAACATATGTGGTAAATGTTTTAAAACATGGACATTAAAGATTTTTTTAATGTGGTAAAATGTAAATGTGCTAATAAAGAAGTATGAGTTCATATGCGTCTATTTTACATTATTCTTATATTATTTAGAATGATACATGTATGTGAATTACATAATGTATAAAATTAAACAATTTTAATAAGAATACACATTCAATATTTTAATATAAATAAAGTTGACCCTTGAACAACATGGGGCTATGGACGCCAACCTCTACATAGCCAAAAATCCACATGTAATTTTTGATTCCTCCAAAACTTAACTACTAATAGCCTATTGTTGATCAGTAACCTTACCAAAAAACAATCAACACATATTTTGTATGTTGTATTATACACTGTATTCTTACAATAAAGTAAGCTAGCAAAAAGCAAATTTTATTAAGAAAATCATAAGGAAAGATCATTTACAATACTGTACATATTCATTGAAAAAAACTCTGCATATAAGTGGACCCACACAGTTCAAACCTGTGTTGTTTGGGGCAGGGGATGGGGGGTCAACTGTATTTGTCGATCTGAGTAGTACTTTGCAAATCATTTTATAAAAATATTTCATCTCCAGGAGAAGTCGAAAAAAATGTCATAGATGACAGAGGCTCTGTTCATCCTTCTGGCAATCAAATCAAAATCGTAACAGAAACAAGGAGCAGCAGCAAGGAAAAATCGCCTGGGATCGAGAGGAACAAGCCATGCAACTAGAGAGAAATCCAAGAAAGTACCCTACAACGGCAAAAGGCAGGACAGGGTGAGGATGTGGGGCTGCCCAGTCCCGAGCGGCTGAGTGAGACGGAGGCAGCGGCAGCAGCAGAAGCCTCTTAAAGGGGCCACTTCCGCGAGTGGATTTTTGCGGTGATGGACCTGCTTGCTCTGAGCACCAGTGCCTACTCAGTTGCATTCAAGGGACACCAGGGACTTACAGAGAGATGTTGTCAGAGTGAGGGCCGAGGCGAGTCTCGCTCTGTACAGAAGTGCCGGCGGTATCCATTGTTCCCTGTTGAGCCCTCCCGCCTCCCAGTGCACAGACACAACTCCGCCATTGCCATGAGGTCATCAGACTGGATAACAGAGGTCGCTCCACCCAGAGGATTCCCTGAAACCCCGCCTCCCCCAACTCATGGCTCCACTCAAGCCACA
>NW_006432943.1:2672395-2721531 GCF_000325575.1 Pteropus alecto
CAAAGCCAGTATTACAGGAAATGTTGGAGGGACTCCTTTAAGAAGAAAAAACATGTATCAAAAACAGAAATAAAGAATGGTAACAATTACATTCTTATCAATAAAAACCTTAAATGGAAAAGAATTAAGTGCTCCAACCAAAAGATAGAGTGGCTGAAAGGATAAGAAAACAAGACCCCTACATACGAAAAGGAAGAGGATGGAAAAAGATATTACTCTGATGGATCTAGAAGGTATTTAAGTCAGACAGAGAAAGATAAACACTATATGATTTCACTTATATGCAAAATCTAAGAAATAAAAAGAACAAACTAATCAAAAACAGACTCACAAATATAGTGGACAATTTGATGATGGACAGAGGAGAAGGGGGATTGGGGGGCTGAGAGTATGGGGTAAAGAGTTAAAGAAGTAAAAATTAGTAGCTGATGGATGGTCATGGGGATGGGGAGCATGGCAGAGGGAATGCAGTTAGCATTAATATGATGGCTAGGTGGAGGGTCAGGGGAGGGAGGGAGCAATTGGGGGAATCGTTTTACGAACTATATAGATGTCTAACCAATGTACTGTATACTTGAAACTAATTAAAATAAATAAATTTTAAAAACAATTATTTCATCTCCAGATGCTTTACTCATTCTTTGAGTATCTGTTAGAAGATATCTGTGAGACGGAAGAGTGAAAGCTTTCTATTTCCTGGTCAAAATTATGCCTGGAGTAGTTTTTACATGTCTGCACTGGCTTATATAAACCTAATATGTCTAATAGAATTAATGGGGACATCAAAAGCAGTGATCATTGGAGATCTCAAGGTAGTGGACAGAGGTAAGAACCAGACCGAGAAGGTCAAATCAGATTTCTAAGAATATAGTCCCACATCTCTTGCATCAGAATCATCTGGGAGGACAATCAAAAACAAATTCCTGGGCCTAACTCCAGTTCTATTTAATTATAATCACAAGTGTGGAGCCCAAGAATCTGCATTTGCAATAAGAACTCTCCAAATGATTCCCATGCATATTAAAGTTTGAGAATCTCTGAGCTAAATCATTCAATGGGTTGAAGACATTTCTCTGAGGACTCTATAATTGGGAACCAAAATTCATTGAAAAGTCCAAAAAAATGTGTGAGCTCTTTGAGTGAGGACAGGGACAAGTTTATTAGCATTATGAAAATGAGAAAATATGAGGCAGGCATGAGGCTATAAAATCAATTTTAGGATCTTACAGCCATTCTAAAGACTGCTCAAATGTTTTCTTGAAGTAATAGATGGAGAAATCTGCTTACACTAAGGGTACCATCAGCCTTATCAGTGAGCTGCTGAAAATGAAGCAAAGAAAAATCAAAAGGACATTTGTAACTAATGTAAAGTGCCTAGCCCAATGCTTGGTTTACACTACCCGGTCGGACACTACACTGTGGTGATGGCCGGTCAGAGTTAGGCAAAAGAAAAGAATGCTGTAGGAGCTTAGCAAAAGAAACTTCTGGGTCAGTGCAGATTAGTCTGAAAGTCAGGAGAATAATTTCTAAGGCTAAGAGAGACATACAAAAGGACCAGGGCCTTCCTCAGCTCTCAGCTGGGAAAATCTTCCAGAGAAGCAAGGAGGTATTATTGGCAAGGGCTATAAGAATTATTGAAATCCTTGGAAGCCAACCCCACAAGGGCCTTAGTCACAGGGCAGAACAGATGAACTGAGAGGGTAGGAAAACTGGGATGCAGAATCTAAAAAAGACAGACTCTCACTAGGCTCTGGAATGGTGCCAACACATCACTCTAGGGCTACAATTGAGCATCTTGATCTCACATTGAACCTAGCTGGGCAGACTCTGAATGCCATAAAGAGACTTCCAGCAGCAGACGCTCCTGCAACTGCATCAAAGAAATCAACTGTAGGACTGTAGATCAGGAACAAGCATCATGAAGATTTTTTTAAGATTTGATAGTGCTGTGTTTTCTCTATGTTTGTTATTTTTGCACCTCTATTTTTTCATAGTGATTAAAAGTAAAATGCTAAAAAGAAGTTCAGTATACTTGCTGTGTAGCATGGCAATGAGAGATAAGTGAATTGTCCCATTTTATAGTCAACCTAAAACATGGGTGGTAGTAATTTATAAGGGAGAGAGAATGGAGATTAAAAATCCATGGTACGAGAAGGAAGCAAGAAGTGGGTAAGAAGCTGCCTAAGAATTTATTGACCAAAAGAAGCTTAAGGAGACTTCCACATGCTTTTCCAACAATATTCTCATCCTTTTCTCAGACTAAGAATGTCACTATTTTCCAGGCCAAATAAAATGAGGTATGAAGAAACACAATATATGAGAAGCAATTAAAACCCTGAAGATGATACTTAAAGTATCTTGAAACTCAAAACATGTATTTCACCTTATGGATTTGGGAATAATGAGTGTTTCTCCCCAGTCACAAAGTTAGGAGAAGCCCCTGTTGGAAGAATTCAGCTGACCAAATTAAGACCCTCGTATAATCAGACTGAGGAACTGAGGTTATAACTTGCTAAAAGATAAACTGAGGCATGTTTTAAAAATAAAGCAGCAATAAGAAAAGATTACATACTGCCATTTGCAACAACATGGATGGATCTTGAGATAACCATGCTAAACGAAGTAAGTCAGACTAAAAAAGTTGAGAACCATACGGTCTCATTCATATGTGGGATGTAAAACTGAAAGCAGCAAACAAGACAAACCAAAACTCTTAGACACAGACAACAGTTTAGTGGTTACCAGAGGGAACGGGGGAGCGGGGAGGTAGATAAGAGTAGAGAGAGTCAAATATATGGGATGGAAGAAAATTTAACCTTGGGTGGTGAACACACAATGCCATATACAGATGACGCATTATAGAATTACACACTTGAAACCTATATAATTTTATTAACCAATGTCACCCCAATAAACTTAGTTAAAAAGTAAAAATAAATAAATAAATATAAATAAAGCTGAAAAAAAAATTAAGACTTTATTTGAGCAGAAAACCTGTCTGAATTGGGCAGGACCAAACAGTAAATGGTTAGAAATACTCCACCACCAAGAGGTGGGGGAAAGATCTTTATAGAGAAGAGGCAGAAGCAAAGCAAGGAAATTATTTGATTGGCTATAGCTTAAGTGATTACTTTATTTGGGAAAGCCTAGTTGGCTGTAATTGGTGGTCTTTAGGTTTCAAGTTCTACACCTTGAGGCATTTACAGGCTTTGGTTTGCTTATGTAGGCTGCTAAAACATTAAAGCCACCTCAGACTAATGACCTCCTTGTTTAATCAATTTAACAAAGTAAACCTAGAAACCTCTTTATTACTTTTGCTAAATGTACCTAACTAAAATGATAAAAAATAGTATACTTTTAAAAAGTCAATTATTTTTTTAAGCTTAGATTATCAATTATATATATTTACTCCAAATCAGTTTTCTCTTTCCTTAAAATTTTCCAGGATTTCTCTCCCAAATTACAATAAAACATTGCAAATTAGTTTGCAGTTTTGTTTGTTTGCTGCAGCTAGTATTATTACACTGCTGAAGAAAGGTCTTCCGGCACCCCTCCCCCACCTCCCCACTCCTCCCACTCCACCTCCTCTGTTAAACACTGTAGATTTTTACCTACTTTTCACAACACAGCTCTAATGGCTTTTTTTTTTTTTTAATTTTTCTTTGTTATACAAATTGTAAATTCATTAACAAAAAAAATCCCATCTTGACTTTAAGGAAAAACCTACAATGATCACCCTCCTTGATCTCCAAGCCACTGCACAATTCACTCTGACCCCTGAGTATACAATGCTTAAGATTCATACAACTTCAGACTAATTTATAATAATTTACAATTAGTTAAATACATTACTGGGTAGCATACAATATTAGTATCATGATATTTAAGCACCAAGAGAGAAACACTAACATTATGATTGTTGTAAATGTGTTTTATGAGATTTAGCATAAATATGACTACTTGCATAGGGAGCAACATCAGGAGAATGAATTAAAGCAAGAACCCCAGAGGTCTATCAACTCTAATGCATCTCAATTCCTTATTTCAAAATCCTGCATGAGAAAAAGGAATACAGAAATAAATACACAAAATAAATTATTTTAAAACACTTGAATATTTACTAACAGTAATGTGGGTCTTGAGCAACAGATTGTATTAGTCACCACAGGCTATGTTATACTGCAGTAACAAAGAAACATCCAAATCTCAATAGATTAACACAACAAGTTTGTTTTTTGCTTGTGCTACATGTTCAGTGCAGTTTGGTAAAGGGATTCTGTCCCATGTAGCCAGTGTTTCTGGCTAAGAATGGCTCTATCTCCTTGGGACACCAGTATCTACAGATGTGGCTTCCAGTATTGCTGAAGCAGACAGTGAGAGAGCTAGAGGGTCATGCAAGGCAGTGAGAGAGCTAGAGGGTCCTGTGCACATGTCAATTCCACTCACAGTTCACTGTACCGAAACAGTTATAAGGCCCCAGCTACTACAGAGTGGCTAAGAAGGGTAGACTTCTGTGTGCCTAGAGAGGACTAATAATTCTACCAACCACATACAGTATCAATTTCACTTAATTAATATCTCATAAGGAAAACTCTCATCTATAGATTTCTGAAAAATATCCCCTATGATGACATTTTTTAAAAACTCAGTTTTCAAAATTCCTCAACTCATTCTAGGTATTGCAAATTCTGAATTGCAATTTAATGTTTTGAATTTTTTTTTGACTTTTTAATTAAGATATTAGCATATAATAAAATCATTCATGTTAGGTATGCAGTTGGTACATTTTGGTAATGATATATAATCAGGCAACCACCACCACAATCAAGATACAGAATGATTCCCTTACCTTGCATGCTGCCGCTTTGCAATTAATCCCAACCCCTACTCCACCTCTGTCCCCAGGTAACCATTAATCTCTTTTTAGTCTATGTAATTTTGAATGCTTTGAATTTAATTTGTGGAATGTTTTATTATCCAAAAGTGAAAACTGGAAGTCTTTTATTACCTTTTGGAATTCAGACAGGTTTTTGATAAATATGCAATGCTACTTGTCATTCACAGTGTTTGCCTCATACCATTCAATTGAAGACCCTTTCATCCAAATAAATAAGATGGACGGCCCAAAGCACTTTCAGAGGGCAATATCCTCGTGATTTATTTATTTAGAATATGCCCATTGGCTTCCCTTATTACACACTTATGTCACGATGTTCCTTCCTTCTTTCTATCTAAAACACAATCAAAATTGAGCTAAGAAAAATAAATAGGGTAAGTTAGGGGGAGATCTTCCAAATTTGCTTTGGGACTTATAGAAAAACTGCTCTGTATATTGCTGACAATAGATACGAATATATCAGAGTGTGTGTGTGTGTGTGTGTGTGTGTGTGTGTGTGTGTGTGTGTGTGTGTGTGTGTGTTGGAGGATCAGTACAGGGAGCTACTACAAGTATTTATTGCATTCATGAAAATTCCCTTCCCTTGGCCCTCATCATAGAGCTGTGACAAGGGATCACAGTAAATCCAGGCTTGGGAAATGTGTCAGCCCTCCTGTCAGTGGGCACTACAACAGGAGGCTGTCAAAGCCCAAGGGACCAGGTAAGTTGCCCATCCCTTTCAAATCCAATTGTAATTTGCTCTTCCCATCTTGCATTGAGAGGAGAGGTTGTCAGGCAGGGATTTACAACAGGGCTTTGGGCATGCACAGGAGTGGCTGGTGGCTTTATATTAGGACACCGTAAAGGCAGTTGACAGGGAAATTGTTGAACCAGCACAGGTGCAAAGGGCACTAGTAACATAATGCCACTCTATGCTTCCTTGAAAGAGGGAGAAGGCCGCTGTTAGTGGCCCTTGGGAAGCCACCGACTTGGGGCAGAGAGCAAATCATGCTAGTAGAAGATTAAGGTGTGAGAAGCAGGTGTGTTCATACTATTTGCTAATACTTAAAGCATTATCTCTCAGAAATCTTCATGGAAATGATACCTTT
Source organism: Pteropus alecto (assembly GCF_000325575.1). NCBI lineage: Eukaryota > Metazoa > Chordata > Mammalia > Chiroptera > Pteropodidae > Pteropus > Pteropus alecto. Next base: position 2,678,381 of record NW_006432943.1, read on the forward strand.
CTGTCAGCAGTGCTGCCGATCTCACTCCATCCTGACCGAAGTATTCATCTTTTCCTTCAATGGCTCAATAAATACTTCGTGAGTACCTGCTCTCTGCCAGCAAAATCATAGAGTCGAGAAATGAGAGCCAAGTCCAGGCAAAACTGTAAATAAGTACTTTGCTTTCACCGTCACCCCCTCTTTTAGGGTCCACTCCACCTTCTCCGACCTTCACCTTTCCTGAGAACAAACACCGTAGCTCCTACTCATGAAGTGTTCTAGACTAGTGCTGTCCAAAAGACTCCAAGAATGAAAATGTTCTATTTCTGTGTTGTCCAATAGGGTAGACATTAGCCACCTGTGGCTTTGAACATTTGAAATGTAGCTAATGATACTGAGACACTGTATTTTAATTTCATTTTAATTCATTCAAATTTAAATACTCAGGTGGCTAGTGGCTATTGCATTGAACACCACTGTTGTGGACGTTTTCTATTTCTCCATCTTTGCCCCTCCCCCCAGCATTTACCTTATGTAATTTCTTCTAAGTAGCAACAAGTTAATACATTAACTTGATGCATTAAGGGGTGTTTCAATGAAGAGCCTAAATACCCTTTTAGGTACTGTATTGGGTTGGATAGCATTCCTCTGAAATTCATGCCTTCCCAGAACTTCACATTGTGATTTTATTTGGAACTAAGGTTATTAAAGAAGTAATAGGTTAAGATAAAGTTATATTACAGTGGAGCGAGCCCTTAATCTGATAAAATTAGTGTCCTTACAAGAGAAGATAAAGACACAGAGAGAACACCATATGACTACTGAAGCCAAGACGGATGCATCTACAAGCCAAAGAGCATCAAGGACAGTAAGCAACACCAGAAGCTGAGAGAAAGGCATGGAGCATTTCTCCTTTAGAGCCTTCAAAGAGAGCATGGCCGTGCTGACACCTTGATTTCAGATTTCTGGCCTCTAGAACTATGAGAGATTTAATTTTCATTGTTTTAAGCAACCCAGTTTGTGATAATATTATAGCAATTGTTACAACAACCCTAGGAAATTAATATGGGTATTTAGGTTGGCTTCGCCTGTCTCCACCCTTATGTCATTTAATAAAGGCTTTATGATCTTAAACTTGACACCAAAATTATTCATGGTGAAAAGTATAAGACCCATAGTAGAGTAATCAGCAATAAAAATACTTAAGAATAGTAAATGGTGCCTTGATAAAGTGAGAGCTTCTCATTTCTTCCCATTTAAATTTTCTTCCTAACCAGACTTTACCTCAGAAGCCTGCTTTGCATAGTCTGAGGCCTCCTTTTGAATCAAAGATGTGGCTTAAGTCTTAGAAGAAAGCCTGACTTCTGTCTGCAGCCCATTACTGACCTAAAGCTGTGATGACTGCATTAAGAAAATAAAGCATTATTCATCCAGAGAAAAAGCATGACAGGTAATGATGTATAATTCATAAAATGTAACATTCCTAAAACATCTTTCCTAAACTCATGGAAACACATACACACATACGTGTGTGGGTATTATGTGTCAGCACAAGCGTGTATATAATGTGGACCTGTGTGAGTATATAATGTCTGTGCACATCACGGAAGTGAAATCCATTTTCCCCAGATGACCAGGTGTTCTTCAGGAAAGCTGGAATCCCATCAATGACTCCCTAAGAGTGAACCACAGGCTTGCCTCTCAGAGACAGGCTTTCCTAAGTTAAGTATACATTGAAGTCGACCTTGAGAACACTATCAAGATGAACTAGAATCAGTCGGAAGGTTGGTCAAGGGCCCCAAAATCCACAGTTCTGCATCCAACCACCACCTCTGTTGATGAGGCCAAAAATTTAGAGCAAACCCATATCCAACACACCATAATCTACTCCTCTCCCATGGAGCCTAGAATGGTTTCCATTAACATATTTTGCTGCTACAATATTCAGTCAGATATGTCCATTTTACAGGTTTTAAACATGCAGGGAATGCGAAGTATTTTATGGACAAGTATTTTACCTCAGAAAGATCTCAGGAGCTAGTAGTGCCTGGCCCTTTCGATCCACTCAAGTAAACAGACCCCATGAGAGAAACTATAGGGATTTACCAGAACCCAGACAAGGAGGTCGAGGAAGCCACTGTAGACCTCTCTCTCAAGGGGCCACACTCTGGATAAAGCAACAGCTGTTTTTATTTATTCAGGTATAATCGAGGGAGGCAATGAAGGAAGGAAAGGCTTTTCCTGTGGCAGGAAAGACCTTATTAAACCATAACGGATGGAAAACAAGAAAGATTGCAGAGAATGCCACTGCATCTCAGAGGGTTTCATGGCGTTCCCATAAATTTCACTGATGACATTGATCCCAGTCTTGGAGCAAACCTTTGTGGTGGCTGCTCTGTTAGGCTTCAGTGGATTCCTACTCTTTTCCAGAAAGCTGCATATCAGCTATAAATTGTTATTGATAAATGGTGGAACCCAATTCTAGTGTTTTCAGAACTTACACAGCCTAAAAACACCCCACAAATGATAAAGACCAAAAAAGGAGAGACAACCTGACAAGTGTATTCACATCTACTGAGAGCCTGACAAGCAGCAGGGTATTTCAGCCTCCCAGGGGACACTGACACAGCTGATACACACTGGCCCTATGCAGTGCTTTTATTTCAAACCTCTGATAACCATCAGCACACTCTACAGGGGAACTTGGCCTTTGTTACTTGTCTGCTTTTTGTGGGTTTCAGAGGACAAGGGGCTTTTATCAGAGTCTTATTGCCGATCTGCCTCTAACCTGAAGAGAGATTTTTCAAGACAACAACAGTATGGTAGACTGAGAAAGACCTACAATTAGAGTTGGAGGTGTGGGTGTCTGATGGAGAAAGATATGAAGAAAGTGAATACAGGGTAAACGTTGCATTTCCTAGGTGGCCCTGATTTTTATTCAGAAGACGTTGTCTATCGATTCTGTATAAAGTTAGAGCAACTTTTATTTTATTGTGTGTGACTAAGATATGTAAGGCTCCTTTAATGCATGTTTTAAAATGATGATTGCGTGATCCAAAAGAGAAGCAACGCACTCCCAATAGGTGGAATCCCGTGCAGAGGGTAGAAGACTGCACTTGTGTGCTGTGTTTATTTAGCAGGACTCTGGTCAACATTCTGCTTTGATAGTTTTTCTTTACCTACTGAGGCTTTGGCTGTGAATTAGGCATTTGGCCCATGAAGTCTTATTTTCCAAAAAATATACCCTATTTCTCAAATCCACATGAGGGGCACATTTTAAAAAGTCAGGAAATTCAGAAATTCCCCATTTCCATTACTTAGATTTGTTTAAGTACCACTCTTCCCTAAAACCATTTAATTCTCATTGTAAATCTAAAGCAGAGATTAGAAAATGATGGGATCATGTAATATATTTACGGCTGAACTATTTTAGTGCTTAAAATGTGGTAAGGCGCACAACCAATATAGTACAATGTGTATTAAAATGTATTTTTTAATCTTTTTATTGGGTAGACTCTTATATATGGTAATATAAATAATAATAGAATGCATTTGGAATTTCCCATTTGCTGAGAAAAATACTAGTAACTGTCATTTCGTTTCCTAAAAAATGTGAATTTGGAATTTGACTTCCAGAATGTTTTAATATATCATGTAATGTTCTATTACTCTTAACTTGGCATTTCAAAAAGTAATAGAGTACCTAAGATCTTCTTAATAAGCATCTCAATTATTTATTAAGATTAATGGAGTGCATGCATAGCTTAAGCACAAAATTGCAATTACTTAGTATACTTAAATTTATGATTGTACCATATTAGAAAGCAGAATAATCACAAGTTGAGCACCACAACTTAAAAATGTAAGGAATAATATATTAACAGTCCATTACACAAATAACTAGGGAGTAGTATAAATAGTGGTTAATAGCTAAATTTCCTATACCAGCGATATCCAGATTCAAGCCTTTATTCTGCCACCTAGTGGCTTTGTGATAGAGTCTCGGTTTTCTAAATCCATAAAATGGGGATTCTCATAGGTTGCAATGTGTGTGTGAACCAAATAAGAGTCCATGTAATATATTTATTGTAGTGTACAGCACATAGTAAATCCTTAGCATTTGGTAGCTATCATTTTTAATAATATTTATGACAAAACATAACATATAGTGTTTCTAGGCAGACAAACTAAACAAACTTCAGGGACCAGTGGGTGATAAAACAAATAAACACCTCATTCTGAATCAGTGGAAGCTACAGAAGTGAGGAATGACCAACTATGGTGGAATGCATGCAAACTGGACCATTGGAGGGTCAGAGCTAAACTGATAAATAATAGTCTGTGCCAAATTTTTACCCTTCAAACCACTTAGGTTTTAGCAAACATTTTCAAAATTCAGTGAAGGTGTTTTGTTGCAATTGACAAAGTAAAGCACATGTTGGAACCCAGTTTTTTCCTTCACTCTTAATAAAGGGAACATGGCTCCACGGCCTCTCAGACAACAGTGCACTATCTTTGGGAGATGTTGAACAAAGTTGGATAAGAAATATCTTAGCTAAAAATGCTGACTGGTTTTCAAATAGGAGTCACTTCGATAAAGAAAGTTACAAGCACAAATAGTTTTTTTAAGCATATCCAAGCAACCTTACAGTTATTACATAACCTTAGAAACTGTTCATGCAATGGTTACCAACTACTTCTTGAAGCCAACCCAGCAAACATTTTCAGTCCTGATTGCCTGACCTCAATACGGCATTTAATATACACTATTTATGTAACACTGCTATTTGCTCCAACTCTGCTTTCTCAATCTTCTTCAATGAATCCCCTTATCATTAGTATGGCTGTTATTTCTCAGGATTTTGTCCTCTGCCTGAATTTTATTACTAATACTGTCCCAGGGAAATCTTAGCCACACCGATCTCTTTGATTTATACCTGTATGCTGACAAGTCTCGAATATATAATTCCTTCTCCCAAACTCCATAGACCAATTTCTAAGTTTCTTTGGACCTCTATATCTAGCACACTGGCACTAAATGAAAAAATATTCTCTCATTATCATTAATGATGAGTTTATTATCTAGCATATTGTTATGGAATGATCAAACTTTGAGGACAGGGTTGACTATGGTCAACAAGCATTTCCCTAACAATTAGCCATAGATGAGGCAAGTCTCTCAGACAAGAAACCAGCATTAAGAGTCAATTTGAAATTTTCTCTTGTCTTGGACAAGAAAAAAAGGACAATATTGCCAAGAACCAGTTCTGGATTGGTGGAAATTACAATGGGGCCTACCAGGTGAAAACAAGTTAGCAGATAGAAACCAAGATGTCAGGAAAAACTTAAGTAAAGTTTCACCTGCTCTCTATGGCTAGAGACAAGGTATATATTGAGGCAAAAATCTAAGGCTTGGGAACAAGTTTGCTATGATGGGGTCAAAAGCCTTTCTTTTTAATATCAATTTCTTAAATTCTGTTTTCCTTTTGTGATTGAGATCTAGTGACCCTAATTTTGAAAACAAAGGCTTTGTCATCTTAGTTAGAGGTAACCAAGTATAAGGGTTTGTTTATGTATGGATAGTAGATTTTATAGGAGTCTTTGGCCCAGAGGTGACAGAGAGGGTCGGCATGAGAAAACTCTATGAGGTCAAGTTAGATCCATCAGAAGGTCAATCTCATGAGAAGTAAAACTCAGGATCAAGTCAGGGCCATTTGGTGAGCAGCTACTGTGTACCTGCATTTTCCTTCCAGTTCTCATATCTGCTAAAGACACGGAGAATTTGGGGTTTGAGTTTCATTAAGGAGCCTATTCCTTTACATCTAATATTCAACAAATCCAAAAGAGAATTTATTTATTGCTGCTGGTTATCAATTTCCACCCCCAAATCTGTGTTTTACGTCTCTGTTGGTACTGTTATGTGACTTCTCTGAATGTTTCCTCATTCGTAAAATTGTGGTGCCAATACTTACTTGACCTAGCTACTTCTAAGGTTGGGCCTTAATCTGTGTTCTTTTAACCATGTCACTCCAGTGCTTTCGAAAACAACAATCTAGTTGAAATAGATATTCTTCATATGGTTTTTCAAGGACTCCTAAAAGTTTTCCAGCTCTGTCTGTCCACTCTATTCTACCATTATATAACATTGAACAATCTTGTTATTTTTATTCTCTTTGCATGCATTCTGTCCATCTGTGTTTCTATCCAACTGTCATGAAACAGAAAACTGTATCTGTTCCTTTAAATATAGCTTTCTGTTCACATGGTCTTGATAAATTAGTGTTGACTGACTCTCTTCTGGTCTTTTTTTTAAAGTTCAAATGCTTAATTACAAAGTATTTAAAGATAGGATTCATCTAACCTTATATACATCACCAACCATCCTCTTATTTACTCAAAATAAATTTAAAAATTCATAACATTTCTGTATTTGTGCCTTCATCTATCATATGGACCTAAAATATTTTTTAATTCTCTAATAAGTTGCTAAGAGAGAGTTATCTAGAATTCACAAGTCATTTTGTGGGCTCTAGATAAGGAGAGATAGTCTATAAATTTAAATACTACAAAGCATTGTCTTGTTGTTGTGATTATAGCTAAATTAGCTTTTGTATTTGTGCTCAAAATGCCATGTAAAACATACAAAGAGAGCAAAGCGACTCTCTTCTATGAGTGCATAATATGACTTGCTTATTAAAAGAAAACCCAGCAAATAGAGGACGTTCCCTTATCCCTTCAGAACCTTTCATCTATACTGTGCCAGAATACTCAGGCACATACACACAAACAGTATTGATTTCCAGAATTTCTCCATGGGATGCCAAAAATAATAAACAAAAAATAAATCAAAAGCAACAGCCTCCTTCCATTAAGTATTAAATATCTTCTCCATGAAGTTAGGACAAATAGAGATGTATATAGAGAGCCAAGGAAACATAAATCTAGTGTTGTAGTGATCGATTTCTGCCTTGTTCCTTTAGTTCTAGTAAATAATGATCTTCAGATCTTTCATGGTGGCACTATAGTAGAAGTCAGCTCCAAGACCCCTAGAAGTGTTTCACCTTCAATAGAGCCAATGGTGTTTCTTCCTCTCCATAATCATTCCACTCACTCATTATTTGTTGCAGAGTAGAAACGACACTTGGCAGGTCAGAAGAAATTTACAAAGGATATTAACTTTAAGAGCTTTCAGTATGGTCACATATGTGGTTAATAAAACATTTTCTGTTACTCTATGTTAAACCAAAAAGAAAATATCTCTAGAAAATATGGTCCCTGTATATTACCATTAAGTTACTAAAAAGGAAAATAAACTCTTGATATTGATTACTAGAAAAATAATTTTAAAAATCTTAAATATTAAATAGACCTGATTAGACCTGAGGCTCAGCCCAAGCTGAAAAACCTCAGTTAATGACATAAAAAAAGGGGAAAAATTAATCTGCTTAGATATGTGCATTCAGTAAGCAAAACCATTACTGCAATTTTATACAGTTCCTCCACATTCCTTCCCATTGGACATTTCTCAGCAAAATTCATAAGATGATGCATAACCAAGCCAGATCATTAGATCTTAGAGCACATAGGAAGATGTCAATTTATTTATATGATAAACAATCGAAGCTGAATTTTGAATCTGGCACTTAATTATCTCTATGCCTTAAAAAAAAATCATGTAACCTTTCTATATAATGAGGTAACATAGAAATATGGATGGAAAGTAATAGATAACTGTCAAGCATTTAAATCATGTGGTTTATGCATCTTAGTTTGAAACCAACGTGCTTAAGGAATTCCAAGAGGGAGAGAGAGAACGTAATGTGAAACAGAGATTAAGAATTGATCCAGAGTAAAATTTCATAGGGCAAAAATAAATCCTGTAATTTAAATCTTTTCTCTTTATTTTATTTTTTTCTCATTATGATGATGAGGAGGAGGAGAAGGAGGAGGAGGAGAAGGAGTTGTCGTATTTCCAAAAGCAAAATTCTAAGGAGGTTGGCATTCATGTACTCAGTGGCCTAGTCACCAAAGCTCATATATATCTTAATAAACCCAATTACTTCAATGAATTATTCTAAGCAAGAGTCATGCTTTGTTCTAGCCACTCAGGATATACACCTTTTATAAAGGGCTATGTTTCTTTGACATAGAGATGTAAGATCTGAGTTTTTGTAAGACCTTGTAGGTGGATGTCAAAAATAAAATAAATGTTGAATGAATCTTATAGAGAAATCAATTGTGTCAACCACAGATTTTCTGGGTCAGCAGGTTGGATGTAATAGAAGTAGTGACAGATGCCTAGGATGATGACTCTTGTAGTCTCCAATCAAGCCAGTCAAAAACACAGTGTTTAAAAGAAATGGATACCCTACAACCAAAGAGGATAAAAGAAACTTCTTTGTGTTTCATGTGATTAATTAAATGTGTGATGCCATTAATTCATTCCTCTAACATTCCTCCCCCTGCAAAATTATACCCAATTACACCCATCACCTCTGGGTAACTGTGCCATAAACTCTACTAAAGCCCATGGATGGACTCGATGATATATTAATACAACCTTACAGTTCTTTAGGTGAGGATTTTTTTCTTTTAATGAAATCTTGATATCTGTGCCCCACACCCCCACTTTAACCCAATGGTCATCATATGAAAGAGATGCTACCAGTGACAATTCGATTTGCTTTATTAAGAATTTGCAAATGTAGGCAAAGTCAACTGGGAATGACGCATCCTTTACACAACTTTTACATTAAGAAGAAGTAAGCTCTATTGGATTACTATCTCAGAAGCAAGAACAGTAAAAACTAAAAATGACATGTTACCTAATCATTACTTTGACAATAATTGTCACAAACAGAATTTCTTTATAGATTTTGGATGTAGACTTTGAAGCAAAAAAGACTAAGATGCTGTGTTGGCCTGAGCTAAAAGGATTTTTAAAAATTTAATCTTAAAGAAAAGATCCTGAGATACAGGCTAAAAGAGTTTATAAAGGTCATAAAAAAATTAACTTATCTTGCTGACTGAAGCTTTTTTAATGCACTCTAAGTTACAAAGAAATCGTATGTGGAGGCTTTAGGCCAATGGTCTACTATATTTTTCCCTCATTAGTAAAGACAGCAAAAATCTGCATTGGGATTTTTACCACCGCAATCATCTCTGATTCATTAGTCTTCATGATTGAATATGAGTAGAGCATGGAGCCAGTGGTGTAGGAATATGTTGTACTTATCTCATTTGCTCACACTGCAGTTCAGCAAGCAGCCAGAATTGTGAGTGGAAATGGGCCTGCTGCTGGGGCTAAACATCGTTAAAGAGTCAGATGGACTTCTGTCAGGCCCATCTGAAAGAAACGAATATAATAAAAGGTCTTTAAGGCAAAGGTGATTACTTTTGTAAAGCAAAATGCATACCTCTTTTGATATGTAGCAGGAAAACAAAATGGGAGAGGCCTCTGCAAATGTCATTGGGAAGGACTGGAGTTCATAAATATGATTTAGATCCAGAAAACCCAAGTGAAAGGAACTTCACCTGTGAACGTGAGCTCCCTCAACCATAAATTAGGGATAATAAACTGTCCCTGCTTACCTCATAGGGAGTTATATGACAAAGATGAAATGATATATTTGAAAACATTTTATTATGATCAAGCTCCATATCATGTTGGGTATTATCCTCATATTGACTAAGAGATAGATATATAAATATAGTTGCACCTTAATTTAAATTTAACCCAGTAGACATAGAAAGAATTTTCTAAAATCAGGGGCCATATCTTACCTTTTATCTCCTTAAAGTCAACAGTGCCAGGCACATAGCAGATGCTTAATAATTTTTTTTTTACATGAATGGATGATAATCACTATATAAACAGATTAACATTAAGAATCCTTTAAGTAAAAAAACAGTCTCTTCTAAAGTTAAAATTTGGTTTTAAAAATCTGTCTACCTGATTTACATTTAGGGAGGGATAATAGCACAAGTGGAAAAACATGAATGAAAGTCAGATGGCCTGAGTCTGAGGCCCAAATCTACCCTGTATTAGCCGACATATATTACTCAATCTTTTTCCTCTTTTGTAATTACAGAGGTAATAATAGTATCAAACTCCACCGTTGATGTTAGGAGTAAGAGCTCAGCCATGCAAAGTGTATAACACAGCGCCTGGGTAATGGTAGATTCTTAATAAAAGTTGTGATTGCATTTGTTGTCTTTCTTGATATTGTTGTTACTATTGTTATTCAATTCATCATCATTAAAAAGTGGGTGTCAGCAGAGGTAGAGTTTCCCAGACAATTTAATGAATTAGTCAACCAGACTGGATGTTTGACATCATACTGACACTCTCTGAGGCTTCTCAAGATGAGAGGCTGGCTTTAATTGCTGTCACTTAGCTCCTTCTTAGGACTGACAAGCAAAGGGCCAATGAATACTTGTCAGGCCTATTAAAAAAAAATGCTTGTAAGATTTGATTTTTTTTTAACCCTGCTGCACTACTGTTTAGGCATTTCCCCTCGTGCTAAAGTTTTCCCTTTGCTGGAATTTTGATTTGACTGACTTCCTCAACTTAAATTATTTTTCAAATTAAAAAATTTCCAATAAGCCAACCTATAACAAGGAGGTCATGTGGGGTGCTTCTCTGAAGTAAATTGCATTCTTCTCATTTGTATTCATAACAAGATCCCCTAACAATTGAGGATATTACATAGCTGGACATCAGAAAGTAATTTTTGTTAATAAGAAAATCTAGCATCCTTTGCTTAGCAGCTTTTTTGGTTAAAGATCTTGCTAGGGTTTTTATTCACTTTGGCTAAACTTTGTGATTGGATTAGAGGTTCATGGAATCCTTATTATTTATTACAACTTGTTCCACATAAGGGTCACTCTTTTCTACACTTTTTAATCATGATGATGACAGTTGAGAATTGATATTCTGCACTATTGTGTACTGTCGAATGCATAACAAATACCTTAATCAGGCTTAAATAGCTCAAGAACCACAACTATTTATTGCAGGTCAGAGGCAAATTTCTGGAGATGGCAAGTGGAAATGTGAGTACATTGATTTCAATATTCCTTCCCCCAAATGATATCGCCTAATTTGATCAAACAGTTGCTTCATTTCATATGTAACCATGTCTCTTTTCCAGTAGCCATAACCTAGAGCCAATAATTTAGTCAGATGCATTAACCAGAATTAACAACCAGATTATACTAGATATTTTACTGGTTTAATCAATTTACAAAGTCAGAAACTTGGCAGACAAATTAAATATATCCCATTTCCTTAACAGGCTGAAGAATCTTAGCAAAGAACAAGGACCTTTGCAGCATTTGTTTAGTGATAAACTCTTCAACGGTAGCATTTGTTTTTCTTCTTTCTCTGATTTCTAAGAGCAGAAAAGAAATTTTCAAAATAGAGTCTTCATTCCTTTCATAGTTACTATTTCTGGGGTACGTATGATTCCTCTCAAACTAAGAATACCATTCTTTAAAGCTGGTACATGTCAAATTTTTAAAATGGGATCATAATAATCGTAAAGAATCACTTTTTGTTTTCCATTAAAATCAGCTTATTTCAAATTCAGAAGGCAGTGATAATAGGCAGCATATTGTACATTGCCTGTGAATAGGATCAACTACAATCAAGACTATTTCAAAACTAAAAGAGTGCTTGTTTGCTCCTTAACAGTTTTAAAGCAAATGCTCTGAGTATGTTCTAGGCATGCCAAGGTAGGAGGGCATTTATTTCCACAGCAGGAGCCCTGTGGCAACACTCAGTTGCTCTGACTTCACATTTATAATGCTAAATGACCGACGCACAGTTAATCACTTGGCCTGAGAGAAGATGTGGGGGGATGCACTCATTTTCTCTGTATGAGTATTGACAGGCTGGCTTAGAGATCAGCCTGCTTGGTGTTTCAGTCAATTAGAAAACACCTTATCCATGAAGGAGACTGACTGTACTTTCAAAATAAACTTAGGCTGGACTAGATGCTTTCCTATTTCAATACAAATCTTTAAATCAGGATCAACAAGGTCAATGTACCTGAAATTATCCATTTGTTCTATTCGGGACATGCTAAACTATGGCTCCCTGTTATAATTTCAAAAAATATTAGTGCAATCATCAGAATGACAAATGCCAATAACTTTTATGTTAATTTTATAACCACAGCAACCATTTAGGAGCATGTTATTTCTTTTTTCTTCCAACTCAGCATAAGTCACTCAACTTTACCCAAATTACTGGGTGAAATGGGGAGTCTACAATAACAGATGCTCTTAAATTACATTTTGAGCTCAGGTAAAAGATATTGAGCAACTACATTACATTGTTTTTTAAGGCATTGATCTTTGCAAGATTAAGGAAAAAATAATATAAAAGGTTTTTTGAGGTTTTAATGTTAACTTCTAAGATTTTTCTGTTCACTTAAAACCTCAGACAGTTTTCCTTGACCCTCGTAGGATTCCCTGGCTAGGTCTGAAAAAGTAAACTTGACAAAGACAGATTAATAGGAAAAAAGCATGCACATTTATTTAATATAAGTTATACGAGAGACTTCAGTAGGAAATAGAGACCCAAAGAAACAGACCTGAGTATTTTATGCTAGGTTTAATGAGGAGTGTAGAGTCATGGAGGAATATGAGAGGTTAAGGTAGTAACTGGGTTAATGTAGTTAGTGTTAGTATAGTAACTGGGAAAACTTGGCAAGGGCTGTTTGTTAGGGTTCTTCCCAGCATCCCTTTGTCTTGGGAGATAAGAATGCTCCTTTCCTCCAGGTCTAGGGAGGGCTCCCCTCACATTAGGGTTGTATGGTCTGTTTCAGAACAGAAGGGGGAGGTCAAAGTGACCTTTCTGCTTCTGCCATGTTCTCAAACTTAAATAGTCCATATGCTAAAGTGCCATATTTTGGGGTAGCCTCCTGCACCCTGTCAACCCTCTCCTATTGCTCATCAATCTGTTCTCAAGTCTTGTACCTTCTACTTGTATAATACTCTGTCACTTCTTGTCTATTCCCACTGCTACTCTTTTGGTTTAGGCCTTCATCATTTCTCTCTGGAGCTAACCGGTCTCTTTAATACCAGACTTTCTGCTCTTTAATCTATTTTATATGCTATGGCCACATTAATCTTCCTAAAGCATAGATTAGATCATGTAATTTCCTCGTTCAAAAATCTTTAATGGCTCCATATTGCTTAATTTTAAAAGTCTAAACTGCTTAGTCCAGTGTTCAGCGGTCATCCCCCATCCCATCTACCTTTCCAATCTTATTTCCCTCTACTTGTCTTCATTCATTCACTAGTTCAGTAACGTGGAATTAGTTACTATTCATTACTCATGCTCTCTGCATGGGATTTTCTTCTTCCAAGCATTTGGCCATGCCCTCTTCCCCCACCCTGCACTGGATTTCACTATCCTGCCCCAATTTATCTTACATGTTCAAATCCTGCCTGCTCAGCCTTCCCTAACTTCCTTCAATTGGAAATAATGTATTCTTTTTCTCATGTCACATAGAATTGTGTCTACATATCTTATGACACATTTACCTTGTACAATAATTCTGTATATTTCACAAACCTTTATATACATAAATTTTTTGAAAGTAGAATCTAGTCTAATTCATTTTTATTTCCTTCCATTGTACTTTCATGGTGACTGGCATGTAGTATCTATTTAATAAATATTTATTGATGTACTCCATTCACAAATGTGTGGATGAATCCTAATTTACTATCCTTAAACGATGGAAAATTTATTTTTTTCAGACGCCTGCTTTCACCTATTCAGATCTTAAAGCATTCAAATTCTAACAGATGTTTGTGGACAGCTGGGAGAAATTACACTGCAGATACCAAATCATCAGCATAGCTCTCAGGATCACATCTTCACCTGGTTATGTGTTCCAGACAGCTGTGCGTTCTTGGAAATGCACTTGGCTTCAGGAGCACGCTCTGTTTGTAACACCTCTGTAGCATTCCAGAATAAACATGATGGGCCTTGATATAGAGTAGAATATGTGCAAGTCTGTGATCTATTTATGTTCTTTAGGGAGTGAGAGTGAACTCATTTTGCATTTATAAAAATGCTTCTTATCTTAGGGCCTCACTCAATCACAGTGATTTTACTTTTAGCAAAAAAAAAAAAAAAAAAATGAAATGGTTCAGATATCCTATGATGGGGAAAATATGAGTAAGGAAAAGGTATAACTGGGCATTTGCTGGAGACCAGAAACAAGACCAAATGACCCATATTTAGGCTTACTTTCCCGGAATTTGATGCATATTCTACATCCAAATGTACATTAACTTTGGTCGTTGAGTCATTTTTAAACTTGTCTTCTGAAACTGTTTTTAGCATTCTCTTGGGACTGTGGTCAGAGGTAAAACATTAGTGAATATCCATGTTACCTAATCTCCCATGGTGTATTCTATTTCATGCCCTTTGTTTAGTTTCTTTCTACTTGATTACTCATATGTACCCCTTCCCATTCTCTATGTTGGGTAGGGGTAAATGGAGAAAAGAAATAAATATGCCCATGGTTGTCACTAGTAGACACCAGTTTATAAATAGTACTGGTTTTACTGTGCACTGGTTTTCTGCATACAGGAAGGTCAAGAAAAACATTTTCTTTTGAAATGAAAAAAGGAGGTTAAAACAAGAGTTTTAATAACAGGCTTGACACAGAGCAGTGTAATACCAGCATGAATTACACTCAATACCAGACTTTTATTGGAAGTCCTAGATTGCTTTGTTCCTATCCCTGACATAATATTCAGAGTTGGGTTTATATTTGTCCAGAAGGGAGCTGCTTGCTATAGTCCATGCAAATCAAATGCTTGATTTATGCACCATTCTACTGGAGGGTGTAACATTAAATTTAATTTTGTGAAGAAAGCCTGAGGTGTTTTGATGCCTGGGCCTGACATTGTGAACTAGGCAGAGAGGTGCACAAGAATTCATTACAGTTTCCAATATGCGAAATGCAGCATTTGAATGAAACATTTGTCTCTTGTCAAAAAGGCGTAATGTCTATTCTTGATAAAATATTTCCACCCCACCCCTCAGGACAAACCAGCGTATTTTTGGCCTTCATCATAGATCTGGATCAAAGATGAGTGACTACAGGCATTTGGTATCCCCTGGGGTGGACATCAAAATCATGTGCTTCTGAAATGATCAGTTATCAATAATATCAACCCAACCGACTTCGTTTTGATTGTTGAATGTTGTCATAAAAAATTTTGCTTGTGCTAATTAACTGTATGACAAATTTGTGATTTTTCATCTTTAACTGGACTCTTGCTCATTACCAGTTGGCTCTCTTCCACGTCCCCTCCAACAACTATTCAATACTTAAACACAGTCCCCAGTATTGCAGCCTCAATGACAAGCCCAGGCTCTGCAGAAGTTTTGTCATTTACTTCTTCAGGAGACTCAGGGCCCTCAGAAATCAACACCATTAGCAACCCTTCTACGCATTTCACATGCTTCTATTAGCACTGTTGTCTCTTCATTGCTCATGGAAGAGTCTACATCCTTTAACATGCAGATAAGGCCTTTAGTAACCTGCCCTGCCCTTACCTTCCAACTTCCTTTCTTTCACGTTCCACATACACTCTAAGCCTTCTAAGATGTACTTTGGCTCACACTGATCCTCTGCCTGGAATGACCTTCTCCTGCTTTGCCACTAGCAAAATCCACTTCTCTGTGACGCTCTTTTCTGTCAAGAGAGATTCGTTTACCCCAACCATAGCACTAGTATAAAAATAACATTGCATTTAGTTGTACTGAGCCTGTCTAGTCCACCAGTTATAAGTGCTTCATATTTAATTTTGAATTATCCAGAGCACCTGGCAGAGAATCTGGTACCTAGCAGGCACTCAGTCAGTGCTTCTAGAGTTAAACCGAATTAAATGATCACTGTGATAGCAGGAGGAAAATAAATGTGTATGAGTCAAAGGGAATTTATATCTACATTATCTCAATTTTCCCTAAATTTCGCCTAATATAAGATGAGGTAAATCATAAACCCAAACATTTTTCTTTAGGAATTCTAGGTTTGGGACCTAGCACTGACATAAATCAGCTATATTTTTGAACTTTTTCTTTAATTATTATATATGTACTTATTCCAATCTATGAAATAAATACAAATGTTCAAAGTCTTAAGCATATCTTAATTTCCTAGTTTCTTGAAAATTTACATAAAAATAGGATTTGTTTTACTCAAGTTACCTAAGGAAAATTTCCTTACAGACATGTCTTCTAAAGAATTCTCTTTGTCTAAATGATCAGAAATCTCGATATTCATTTTTTAAATATTTAGTTATAAATTTAAATAATATTAAGTATTTAAGTAATATAAGTCCTTTAGACTCAACTATGTTGATTAAAGTTATTTAAAAGTAAGTACATCCCATGTATGAACTATATCTAATTACTATGCTTACCAAAATTCCATTGAAATATATTTATTTACATTGTGTGTTGCCTGTTACTAAGAAGCCTGGGAGACAAACTTTGAATTTTGGACTTAAAATAGAAATGAGAACACATTAGTTTCCAATCCTTGCCTTTCTTCAACAAAAACAAGTGAGACAGAGGACAAAGCCCTTCTCCTTCAAAATGCCAGTCAGAAGCAATAAAATCACCATTCCAAACTATGTGGCTACTGGCCAAAGGTGATGAAAGGGATACTGGTGTATGCAATTCTGTGGACTGAAGAAACCAGGTCACAAAGGAAAGACATTGAAATGTTACATCCTCAAATACTCATTCAAAATAAAATTGCCTCTGTCAATTAAATATTGCCTCTTCTCTTAGATTTATTCATCCTCATCCCCCCGGTACACATGCACACATGCGCGCGCACGTGCACACACACACGCGCACACACACACACACACACACACACAACCCACCTTGAACCTCACTGATTACTTCCAAGAGTTTCCAGAGTCTTTTGTCTCTTGTGAGGTAAATGAAAAGTAGTTTCCAGTCAAAGAAAAACCTGTGAAGGAAGGGAAATTCATCTGCATTCTGAAACTCTACAACAGCTAATAGGAATAAAAATCACTAGACTAGAAATCAGAATTCTAGGATCAGCTCTGCTGTGGAGCTAGCTAAACATGTCAATTTAGACAAGTCCTTTCACTTTCTGAGTCTCAGTTTCATTTTATGCTGGGGACATTTAGAGACAATATTCCCCTATACTAAGAAGAAAGAAATTAGAGGTAAAAAGAAAGGCTCTGGAGAGAATGAACAGATACAGTAAGGGGACTGTTTTACTGGATAAGTACAGGAAGATAGGGTAAGGTGGTAGTAAAGCTAGATTCTGGAAGTTGTTAAAAGCTGAGCTAGAGTTAAGAAGCTAAAAACAAAGGGAATTCCTTTAAAACAAAGTTTTAATTTGTTAGCCTTACTGGTTAATTTCATTGTGGGCAGAGAGATATAGTATGTTTTGGAACAGAAGTACAAGAGGATGAAAATAATTGGAATACTCGTTGTAAGTTGTAAGTTGTAGGCAGCAAGTTCAGGGAAAACAAATATTTTCCATAACGTAAATTTGATAAGTGCCTAAACTTGGGTGGCGGCAAAGAATAATTACAAGCTGTTAAAGGGGACCAGAACCCCTAAGACTCAAGTTATCGCTTATAATTAGGTTGCTTCCAGGAATTTTCTTGGGAATTTGAGTTACTATGCAATTAAGGGTACTTATCATGTGAATTCAGACCCAGTCCAGTCTCCTGTGTATGTAGAGTTAGAATATGTATAGAATATCCCTTTTAAAAAATACTACTAATGGGGTAAATCCACCTTTAATTTAAACTAGGCTCCAAAACAAATATTTTTATAGCATTTGTTTAAACCCATGAAAGAATTTTCTTTGTTGATTTACACATTTCTATCATGCTCTTAACGAGCATTACACAAGAGTAAAACTACTACTTACTGTTTATTGAGTGATTTCCATGTGCCACGTATCGTTTTATGCACTTTCAATGCACTATCTAATTTGTCATCACAAAATCTCCATGAGGCAGGTACTAATATTATTCCCACTCTACAGATGAGGATACTCTACACAAGACACTTAGTAACTTGCCCATATTTGTACCACAAATAAGTAACAGACCTGGGAATCCAACACTGGAGATTGAGTACAGAGTCGTTCTCACTTCTAAAACATACTGCTTCCCACCTGAAATGCTGGCCTCCAGGGGCAGCTCAGGTTTTCCTCCAGATCTGCTCCATCGGCAAAGGGAACAACTGCTGATGGGTCAGGTCACTTAGAGACAAACGACGTTATAAAGGGTGAAGTGTTTTGTTTTATTTTTTACCTTTGCAGCAGAATGCCCTACTGGAGATTAAATTTATCACACTACAACTTAAATCAATCAGTCTTCATCTGAAGAATCCATTCCCAGTGGCATACCGGAGGTGGGGTGGTGCCACCACTCCACCTCGTTAATAATATATACCCTTCTCAGAAAACTCTTTTGTTGTTCTATACTTAAAACAACTGCTGCAGACAGGAGCTTTAATATAAGCTTCAAATCATTACATTTGTTATCCTTTGATAAACATTATATTTTATATGAAAGTTAATTGACTGAACTCTAATCATAGTCAGTTCAAGCTCTGGCCACAATTTGTGTCTCTATCCCTGTGGTATTACATATGACTGTCTTTAAACACTAAATTCTAAATAAACGACAACAAAGTGGTTGTAAAAACAAAGAACTAGAACTTGAGCTAGTTCAATTGTGTAATTCATTCCAAAGCAATGGATTAAATCATGCCAGTATTCACTATTATTCAGACAATTTCTGATTTTTTCAGAAGATGAAAAATCCTCAGAAGTTTTTACAGAACATAATTGAAATTTAGAATAATGTTTTTGCTAAAGATATTGTAGTGGAATTTTTTTGATGACAGAGACATTTGCAAGCTTCAAATATTGAGCCTGAAGGAACAACACTAGAAAGTATTAAAATTTCTGGAATTTTTTTGTGAAAAGGGATTATTTAGGAATTTTCGATAAATGTATTCTTATGTTTAAGGCTTTTCCTAACTATTTTAGATATTTGTTGCTTCTTCGAAAGAAACATTTCAAATTTCAAATTAATAAAAATGTTTTTCAATAAACTATGAGCAAAGAATTGACATACTGACTATATTGTCTACTGCACATAAATATGCAAAGATAAATTTTAAAATGTCATTGACAAATTTGCAGACATTAAGGTTTGAAAACATGCAGAAACTATAATGCTATCATTCATTACTATAACATGTTTCTTTTTTCAAATAATCCATTAACATAATTAACATGTTTTAATCTATAGTTTTTTCTCCTTTTGTACTATTTAATTCATTTTTTTAATTTTTTTTTATTCTTTTACCGGTATGATTATATATATCAAGTTAAATTTTTTAAATGTCAATATTTACATTTCTTCTCTGGCTATTATTATTTTTTCACAATTATTACTGAAAATACTTTTGTCATATAGAAGAGGGTTATTAAATAATGATGGTCTTTGGATATTGAATGTGATGGGTACCTTACCATCCATCTAAGCCTTGAATGTGGGAATGATGGCTCATACCCAGGCAGACTGCCACTCTGCATTTGGATCCTTTGTATTTCTGTACTTCCAAGATGCTGCCTGCAAAAGTCCTGGTCACCACGATACAAAGCACCCAGGGAAATTAATACCCAGGAAAATTTAGGACTTAGTGAGTCACCAAACATTTAATAAAGATGGGGTGGGGATATAGTTAGAATGGAGCCTACTATCTGCACTCAAGAACACATGTGTTTTTTTATTGCATCTGGATGTTTGGCCCTGGAGCCACAGAAGCCTTTCTCTTAAACAGGTAAGGAGTAAAAGCCCAGGCTTCAGTGAAGATGGGCTCTCCCTGGATTTACCGTCTTTAGTACATAAATGTATTTGGCTCATCTCCTGAAAGTTGTGGTAGTCCGATAGCTTATGTCTTCACCGAAATCCATAACTCCCTTCTATTAGGAGATGGCACCTCCAGGACACAGGAAACCTGCTCTGTTCTAAGCTTTAGGAAAAATATCCTTCTCTTTCTCTTCCTTCTATTTCTTTTTCCTGGCATCTGTCATTTTGATTGGCTAGAGGATGGTAACGAGATATATTAGAATCATTTAGAAAAATTTTACTTCCTAAACATATCAGATTATATAGGGATTGATGTGCATATAAAGTTTGAAATGTTCTCCTGATTGAAAACAAGTGACTTAAAGTATTATTTTTCAAACTACAGATTGTGACCAAATTGGGAGACCTAAAATTAATTTTAATCAATACAATAGCAAATGAAAATAAAATTAAATAGAATTTTAAAACCAGAGTGCTTCACTTATAATGTGAAAAAATATTATTTTGGAAAGAGTAAGAAAATTTTTGCTTCAGTGGGGTGTGTGTGTGTGTGTGTGTGTGTGTGGTAATGTGAAAAAATATTATTTTGCAAAGAGTAAGAAAATTTTGCTTCAGTGGTGTGTGTGTGTGTGTGTGTGTGTGTGTGTGTGTGTGTGTGTCCATCTGTCTGTCTATCTCTCTGTGTCTGTTAGGTGACAGTGTAAAAAAATTTCTGATTTGGGATCATGGAAAATCACTGACATGGAGGGCCAAGGCCAAAGGGTAGTCTAGGGGAATGGCCAAGAGAATCATCTCTCCTACTTCTTTGAAGGCCCTGAGTTTTGTCTGCTTTTGCAAAGGAGACCCTGTAGCTTCACATGGCTCCAACTAGGTTCCCAAGGCCATCTCTTTTGACCTCTCTCTCGGAAACCTAAGAGGGTAAAAGGGGACTGATGGAGGAATATTCTTGATTACACTAAGCACACCCAGCAATAACAAAAATCTGTATTTGTTCTAAAGCTATTGATAAGGAACTTGTCCAACACACTATTTCCTGTTCCCTCATTTGACTCTCCAGCATGAAAGATTTCTTTAAGAAATGAGATAAAAGGAAACCTTCATTTCCTCTATTAATTGGTAGGTGTCCTCCCCTTTGGCCATTGAGTGCTGGAAAACTCGAGCCTTCTGGAGTGTTTGGCTTTTGTCACTGTGATGTTTCTTAGTCTTATTCTTTCTTAAGTCCTGGCTTTCATGTGTTGCACTGTGTTAACTCCATTCTAATGACAGATGCCCAAATCTCTTTTGAAAAGAGGAAGGATGTGTGTGAGAAATATAAATATAAATATTTCTCTATTGGGAAGTGGGGTTTTCTACAGCTGGGATTGGGTCATTCTTCTCTATACCCTCAATGCCTGCCCAGTTCAGTTTGGTGCATAAGTCATAACCCAACTCAATATGATTTGTACAACATACAAAAGGTAGGAAAAAGCAAGCAAGCAAATTAAAAAAAGCAAGCTTAATTTTAATACAGACTTTTAATGCCTGTTTACCTCTAAATAATCCTTTTCTTTTCCTTAATTCACTCTTAACTCCATGACATGCTAGTGAGTACCTACTCTGTCCACACAAGATGCAAACTGTAAGACCACACTCTTGCCTGGAAAAAAGGAGGACAGAGTTGGTAAAGGAAAATTGAAGCAACCCAGAAATTAGGAGTTGACACATTAAAAAGTTGAATCATGAAAACTTACCATGATGGACCAAAGAATAGGAATAAATAATACTCTCTGTCCATTTCCCTGACCAATTTTTCTCCATAGCATTTATAATCTTCTAAGATGCTTTATCACTTATTTAGTTTATTTTTTTATTTGTCTCTTCCCCTTAAAATGTAAGCTCCATGAGAGCAAGAATTTTTTTTCCACTGGTATATTCCCAGTACTCTGCACATAGTAGGAGCTCAATTAGCTCCAGAATCCACATTTTAAACCAATATTCTATTTTACTTCTTGAAACTATCGGTAATGTCTGCCACCCCATCTTCCCCCAGCCCCATCATAACTAAACTTTTTATTGAGTCTGTTGGGTATGAACATATCTAAGATTTAAAAGGGTGGGGAGAGGGGTGTATTTGTTTTTGGTTGAGGAATCCTTGAATGAGTAGGACTTTCATGTTTCTAAACTTTCCTCATGCTCCAGTAAATCCTCAAACACCTACAAGGGAGACTGTGGTGTTTTTAAGACCTAACATATCCAGTGACCATGAGACCAGCTATTCTGCCAGTGAACTAGGTCTCCTTGCAGCCCTGTGTGCACAGCAGCTGCAAACACAAACACAGCTGACAGGCTTGATGGACTGTTTCTCCGTTTCTCTTCCTTTCTTCTTCCTCATTCCACTCACAAACTACAGAGATCAAAAAAGTGACTTAAATATATTAGCATAAAAGCTACACAATAAGTTGGGACTCCAGACTCTTTTCTTTTGTGTTTCATCGAAAAGGACTGGGATGCAGAGATAAATAAATGTTTTAGTTCATTTTAGAAATATCACTGAGAACATAACATGGCAAAGGACAAAGTCTACTAGATTTTAAGTCAGGAGGCCTAGGTTCTAGTCATACTTTAGTTACTGCTATAATTTTGGGTAAATCAAATTCTTTCTGAGACTCAGGTTTCTGGTTTGTAAACTGCGGATGATAAGCTTGATAATCTCAGATGGTTGCTGTGAAGGTAAAATTAAACAATATGTTGCAGAAACATAGGGAATCATATTGATATAAAATAATATCAGGTGTTACCCTTCCTGGAAATTAAAAATGTGCATGTATATAAAGAGATAATTCAGAAGATTACAAGTATGTAGAAAGGGCATCCAAAAATGACAGATAAATATGTAAAAGTATATTTGTAAGACAGTGAAATAATTTTTTACCTTCCTGAGTTTGCCAGATAGGGTATTTAAGAACACTGTTAGGTATATATTGTTTTTCCCATTTTAGGAATAATAAAAATGAGGTTTAGAGATCATTATTTCATTAATTCATTCAGCATACATGTATTGAGCAATTCCAATTCAGGCACTAAAAATTAAGTTACTTTCCCAAGGCAACAGTACAGCCAGGCAGCAAAATCAAGATTCATACCCAGGTCTGCCTGAGCCTAAAGCCCACATTACAAAAATGATACAAAATGCCTGGAAGCTCTAAGGGATATAATTGCTCATACATTCCCATCTCTGTGTTCCAAGCAGGACTAAATTCCGTGGAAGAATCTTTACATCATTAATAACTACAGTGGTTCACCCTTACCCACTGGGAAACATGTTCCAAGACCCTCAATGTATGGCCTAAAACAGAGGATAGTATCAGACCCTTCGTACGCTATGTTTTTTCCTACACATACACACATTTCATTTAGAATAAGCACTTTACAGCTTTCCTTGGGCATATTTGAATTGCCAGCATTACTACACTTGTGCTTTGGGGCCATTATTAGGTAAAATAATGGTGACTTGAACACAAGCACGATGATACCATGACATCAACCTGATAACCGAGAGGGCTACTGAGTGACTAAGGGACGAGAGTGTAACCAGAGTAGACACACTGGACAAGGGGATGATTCATGCCTTGGTTGGGACAGAGCAGGTCAGCTGGAAATTTTATTACATTACTCGGAATGATGAGCAATTTAAACCTTATGAACTGCTTGTTTCTGGAATTTCCCATTTTAATATTTTTGAATCGCGGTTGACCACTGGTAACTGAAGCCATGGAAAGTGGAACCAGATAAAGGGGGCTACTGTAAGATGAGGGCATTGATACACCGTTGATAATATTCTCAGATGATATAGCCAACATATTAGATGACAAAGCAGAATCCATTAATTCAGTTTGACAATTATTTACTAGTCACCTAGGATATGCCAGGTAACATGCTAGGTGATTGTGGAGATACAAACACAAATCAAGTATGTCCCTGTCCCAAAGAAGTTCAAAAGCCAATAGGGGAAAGAGACCTAGGAAAGGGCAAAGGCACTGAAGGACAGCTAGAGATGGTCCTCGACGAACTCATTTCTGAGTATGCGAGACAAAGCCCCCAGTTATAACTCTGCATTTTTTGTTGTTGTTTTTAATGTGTGTGAGGGTGGGAGGACATGGGAGTTTTAGTGAGCTGAAGCAAGTGAATTTTGTGTACCCTATAGGTACATTATGTGAGGCCTAGGCAAAACTCAAGTTGTATTAAAAATAATAATTCTTTAGCTCGATATACTAACATTTGATCAGCGCTTTACAATTCTCAAAACACTTCCTCAAACAGATTATCCCTTCAAAGTAAAAACATTATAACTTACTAAAAAGCCTTGATAATTTTCCTTTTAGAAAATGAAGATACAGAAATTCTATCTTTTCTTCACTTTTCTTCTCCAAATCAACCCTCATTAACCATCCCTCAAGTTTATCTATACCAATAGTTTAAGTTAAAGTGGATTTCATTGGAGATGGGGGAAGAGTGTAAAGGAAAAATATATGCTCTTTTTTCTTTTAATATACTGAAATGTATGTGCTACACATCTCAGACAAATGAGTCACATTTCCATATGAGATTCAGGATTATTGGTAAACTTGATGGAAGTTAAATTCTCTTTCCCAGGCTTAATTGCCATATAGGAACTTTTCTCTCCTGTTCTTGATTCTTCATTATTATGCATGTAGCAGGTAGCATACTGCAGAGCAGAAAGGCATATTTAATCTCTGACGTTTAAAGTTTGTTAAAATGCACATAACTGTACATATTTAAAATCTTAGATTCTTCTGTCTCCCAAATGCATGGGAGAAATAGGTTTGAAATTAAAGATAAAAAGGAAAGTGCAGGAAATTTTTCTGTTTTTCACTGTGTCATATATTCATCAGGATAGAGCTGGACAACAAATTCAATAAAATAAAATTCATTTTTATAACTCAGTGTGGGTTCTATAAGAGCACCTGAACATGGTATTTGCCATGAACATTTGGAAAGAGTCTCTCAGCCCCAAAGCACTGGGTTCTATAATGGGTTCTATAAATATTAATAAAGAGTAACCTCATC
Organism: Pteropus alecto; assembly: GCF_000325575.1. Lineage (NCBI taxonomy): Eukaryota > Metazoa > Chordata > Mammalia > Chiroptera > Pteropodidae > Pteropus > Pteropus alecto. Next base: position 2,703,347 of record NW_006432943.1, read on the forward strand.
AAGGGGCAAATGGTTCTCTAATGTTTATTTACTGTTCCCCACATTTTGTCTCCCTAAAATGGTCCTTTCAATGCCTCCTGAAAAATCGAGGAAAAATTTCATGCTTTGTGTCCTATACTTGGAATCATAGTTGCTTATTTAATTTAGAACTGGAGTTTTCTCAGAAGTCACTGATTATTTCAATGAATATTTCCATGACTGGGCTGGAGTGACCAGGCATAACAAAAATTACTGCTAAAGATTTTGTGTCAAAGCAAATGTTAGTCATTGATGGGTGTCAAAGATGAGTACATGAACAGCAAGAGCTTGTTCAGGAAAGGGGTCTATGGTGAAGAGAAGGGAATAAGCACCGATGGTATGTCTGCATGGGGTCTGGCACTTTGCTGCATTATCTCATTCAGTTTTTATAACAACTCTCTAAAGTAATATCATAACATATGTTCAATATCTATAAAGTACAATGTTAACCATAAAGCAAATATAAGAGCTTATAGAATATTATTAATACATAATAATATTCCTGATGGAAAAATGGAGATAAGAATACCTACTCCTAGAATTGCTTTAAGGGTTACAGGAGATAGCATATACACATTTATGGGCTCAACAAATGTTATTTGCCCTTCTCTTTCACTTCTTTTCCCTCCAACTTATTCAAACAATTTACTACTAAGTGAAATACAATATAAGGAGCATTTATATTGGATTCCTATGAAGGAGAGCGATTAATTTCTAAAATAATGAAAAGGTGCCTTTTTAAGGAATCTTACCTATGAGACAATCCAATTGCCTGACATCTATGGATTGATTAGAGAAAATTTTTGCTGAACCTACAAAATATATTTTATACATCTATACCATTCTATAATCTGTAAAAAATAAATATGAAATTACAGGCCAGCTTAATTGCAGCAAAGTTTTATAAAAGTCTTCTCCACATTCTTCTTCTAGTATGTCTAAAACTTATAGTTTTGAGGAAGATATGAGAAGGAAAAGAGTAATATTTGATAAAACACCAAAAAGAGTCATTGAGGCTACTGTGAAGAAATATTTGATAAGACATCTATGCTGAACTTATTAATGTACAGTGTGTTTTCATATCTCTCTCTCTCTCTCTCTCTCTCTCTCTCTCTCTCTCTCTCTCTCTCTCTCTCTGTCTCGTAGGCTCTCTTTCTCATTTCTGCCAAATTTCTCAAAGATAATACAGGATTTTGAACAATACATTGCCGAAAACCTTCAGAAGGTGGTGATAGAGAAGAACATTACCAAACTAGACTTAGGATTCTTCCCACCAGTTAAAAAGATGTTAGTAGTACTGTTCCTTCGCCAGTTTGGTTATTTGCCCAACAGTCTTTAGTGATGGTGAATACTTGCCAGTATTTTTTTTCCTTCTTGGCCAACTCTGTTAAGTAAAATCCAAAAAAGAAGGCAGTCTCAAAATAACCCTCTTACTAGAAAACAAAAACCCACAGGATCTTATTAACCAAACAACTATTTTCTGAATTTCTCCAAAGTCTGAAGACATACCTGTGGAGTATTTTAGCTTTCATCCCAAGAGCCAACATTAAACACTTTTTCTTCTTGCAATAAATATCCACAGTAGAGATGGTCTAAAAAATAATATGGTCCAAGAAAAGGTCTTTATCCTGATTTCAAAAATCTTTTAAACCTACCGTTTCAAAAATGAACCACAATTTGACATAATTATGTTTTGTGGTGATGTGCTCCAGGAGAGTTTAGAAAACAGCTTTGACATAGTGTGACCTTATATAACTGGTTACTCTTCATTCTTCCTGTTATTCAATTATAAAGTAATAGAACTGTTAGACCAGCAGTTCTCAACAGGGACAATCCCTATCCATCCCCACCCACATCTTCCCTACCTCTGGACTTTTAGCAATGTCTGGAGACATTTTTGGTTATAACAACTGGGGGGTGCTATTGACATCTAGTGGATAGAGGCCAGGGATGCTACTAAACATCCTACAATGCACAGGGCAGTTCCCACAACAAAGAATTATCTGGCACAAAATGCCAATAGTGCTTAGGCAGGAAACTCTGTGTAATAGAATTTGTAGCAATGTTTTCAACTTTGAATTTTACAAAGTTAATAGGTATATAAAAATAAATATGTATATAAAAATATATATAAGAATATACATAATTTTTATGAAAACCAAACTTCCAGCTTAAATAAATCTCACATTCATCTTGAAGTTCTAAATGATGAGAAGGAAATGCAAGAATTCAGCAGCTAGCCAATTAAGCAACATGTGTTAAGTGTCCACAGTAGACATGCAGCAGAAAAGACTTGGGCAGAAAAAAATATTAAGATGTAGTGCCAAATGAAATAAAAAGTGAGCCACTGCAGGCTCCGCCCAGAATTAACTGGCTGGAGGACCTTTAACTTCAAGCCAAATCCTGATGGAAGCCTAGAAACTTTACTCAGACTAAAGCAAGAAAGTTGTGAAGAGCTATTCCTTCCAGCAGAAACTTTATAAAGATTTTCAAATAATTTATTCTTCAAAGGAATTGAAGGAGAGAGGGTCAGTAAAAGTGGCAATGGCAGTAGCAGCAGTGGCTTCGAGTATGCCCAATTCTCCCATTAAAATAGCCAGAACAAATTGATAGCCAAATTAAAAACTCGTGGACAAAACGAGGTGATATGAATCCAAAATTCAATCAAATGGAACAAACCACCAACAACCTTAAGGTGTACATACTACCAATGTCAGTGCAGGAAGAAGCAGAGAAAAACAATAGAGGTCTGAGACTAAGAACAGAAGAACTTCAAAACAGCCAGCACATATTATTGGAAGTCATGGCAGGCCTGTTTGAGAATAGTGACTGACACTGGGTGGCTTTGCTCAATCCAATAGTACATTTGTACAAGGAGACCTAAGAAACTACCTAAAAGAGCTGGAGCTGTCTAGCCACTGTGCACACAGGAAACTGACGAGTCAGAGATCCCTTCCAGGACAGGGTCTGGAAGAGGAGGAGAACTGGTGAAAGCAGATTCAGAAGTAAGCAGAATGGAGTCAATAGACACAAAGAAAGGAAATGGTCCAAGTAAAAAGAGATCTAGGGAAAAATACTAAAAAATCTTAGAAATCAAATTACCATGCTCTTTAACACTATATGAAAATAAGCAAACAATAAAACAATGAGAAGAGAGAGTACTGTAAAGTTAGAAAAGCTATCTAAACCAAGCCTCATCCTAATATTTCTGAAAAAACTAAATTGACATAAAACTGAACATATCAAAGTACTGAAGTCTATATCTTAGATAGTTACTATAAGAGAAAAGATAATAAAGAGCAGAATAACATCCCCAGGGCTGTCCAATAGAGCTTTCTCTAATAATGAAAATGTTCTATATCTGTGCTGTCCAATAGAGTAGCCATTAGACACATGTGTTATTGACTAGTGAGCCCAATGAATGAAATATTTAATTTTATAATTTTATTAAATTTTAATTAATTTAAATTTAAATAGTTAAATAGTTAAATAATGCTTGTAGGTACCATATTGGATAGCATGGCTATTGAAAATGAAAGCATGCCAAAAAGACTTACCCTAAAACAGATCAAAACTGAAACAAACTATTTCAAAATAAGCTAAAGGCATGAAAAAATCACGCAATATGAAAGAGCAACATAAATAAAATTTAGAATAACTCAGAATTGATATAACACTCAAGAAATAATTAGAAATTTAAAAATATTTTAGAAATAAAGACTAAATTAAAAGGAGTAAAAAAGCACTACAAATGATACATTAAGAGAAATAGAAGATGAAAAGAAAAGAAAAAATTAAAAATCAGAAACAAATGAAACAGATCAGTGATTTGGAAGAGGAGACAGATAGTGAAGAATGACTAAGACCCAACATACAGATAATGGGACTACATGAAGAAGAAAATCAATGTAAATGAGCACTAAAGCAAATTCTAAAGACTTAATTCAAGAACAAATTCCTGAAGTAAAGGAGACTTGAAACCACACATTGAAAATGCACACCATATGTCTGAAAATGTAACTCCAGAATGACCAAAACAATAAATACATATCTTAATTTTTTTAAGAAAAGGAGATTTCTTTTTTAATTCTTTGAACTCTAGAGTAAAAGAGCACATGACTTACATAATAGATTAGATTAGATTGTCATCACACTTTTCAACAACAATTTATGTCAACAATAAACTTAGTAACTAATTTAAATACTCAAGGAAAAAAATTGGGAAGCAAAAACTTTATATTCAGAAAAACTGACCTTCAAGTATAAAGGAGAAACAGCAAGCAATAATTCAGTTACCACTGTTTTCTTGCATTCTCCTTGAGGAATCTATCAGAGAAGCTTCAAATAAGCAAGAATATTTGAGACTGGTTACAAATATTGAATATATAGCTATTTATAGAATTAAGATTTAGTGAAGATTAAAAGCGAGAGATTGTAGTATATAATGGCTATATGATCTCATAATACAGATTCAGTACAACTGTTTAACAAATGTAGAGAGTAAGGGGCTGGCACATGTAAAAAAGAATTATTATTATTATATTTAATTATTAATTACTAATAACAATAAATAACTAATTATTTTTAGTTTTTTTATAATAGGCATTGGTAGTTTTATGTAGAACAAGTGATAAATAATTATAGGGCTTTTCTAATTCTATTAAACCCTATGTCCTTGAAAACTAAGATTCTTGGTGTGGAATTCAAGAGATAAAGGTATAATATAGATGTTGTTAAGTAAAACCATTTTAATCTTAAATATATATTGGAAATATTGGTATGAATTTATATGTATTTTATGTATATATACATAGTGAAAATATTTATTCCATTATTAGTTTCTTTATATTTATATAACATATAATACATATCCTATATTATTCCTCTATAAAGCATTTACATAATAAAATATACTATATACATATATGTGGATACATAATGTATGTCATATGTGTGTGTGTGTATCCTGGCTTTGTCCAGAGAAAAGGTTTAGAAAAATGACCACTCAAGTAGAAATAAAGATCTCCAGCAGCCATGCTATGGTCTTGAATAACTATCTCCATTAAAAAAACAAACAAACAAAAGATATGGCTGATACATAAAGAAATGTACAACATGAACTTGAAACATCTTGACAAATCAAATAATAGCAAGAAATGTAAGACTATCAGGATCATGTCAAAAAGACTCAGAAACTAAATTTATGAGGTCCCCACAGGCCAAAGATTAAACAATTTAAACTTCAATAAGGATAACCATTGCAATGATTGAAAATTATCAATTATATTTAAATTATGTTTGAAACTCATGAGTTCATAAGAACTAATTTATTTTAACTACCAGATAAATATAGACAGCACTATCACTAAACCACCAAATGATATATAAGGAGAATCATCTCCTTAAAAACTTAACATGGATGGACCTTGAGGTAATTATGCTAAGTGAAATAAACCAGACAGAAAAAGTAGAAGACTACATAATATCACTAACATAGGGAATATAAATCTAAAAGCAACAAACAAACATGACAGACAAACAGAGACTCATGGACACAGACAATAGACTAGTGGTTACCAGAGGGTGGGGGAAAGGAGGGAGGTAAATGGGATAAAAGGGGTCAAATATGTGGTGACAGAAAGAAATTTAACTATGGGTGGTGAACATACAATGCAAAATATATATGACTTACTGTTGAATTGTACACTTGAAACTTACTGGATTTTATTAATCAATGTCATCAAATAAAACTAATAATAATAATAATAAAACTTTCCAGCTATTAAATAAAAACAAATGATAGGATTTGATAGAATAATAGAATTACAACAACACCATTTTATAACACCCAGTGAATGAATAGATCTAAGTACTGAGCATTGACAGCTGCTAGCATCACAAAGGAACAAAAATTAGACTTGATACATCTCCTGGTGAAATAAAATGCCCAAGGGATTGAACCTGACTGAGTTCTATAAATGTTGAATAAATGGATGGATGGATGATAGATGGATGGATGGATGGATGGATGGATGGATGGATGGATGGATGGATGGATGAGTATATATAATAACAATGTAATAAAAATTCTAAAGTGACTTTAATCCTTAAAATTGTATAATTCTCTTTTAACATTAGTTAATTAGCAGGGCCTTTTATAAAATGAATGTCTCTTAGGACTCATAAATTAGTATGAAGGAAAAATCTCATTGCGCTCTTACCTCCCCTGAGGAACTAGGATGTTTTTTCCTTATGGACAGTGCAACTGATAGTCCATTAGGGCCTTATCATTGCATAATGGCAAGTTTATTCTTTTTTATGTGTATGTGTCTAATTTGCGCCATTGTGGCTTCTCAGCTTCATGGGCATAACGATCCATTGAGAATAAAGAATGAAGAATTAGAAAGGAGGCAAAGGGGGAAATACAAGCCTGCACAGCTACAGAGTTGACCACACTGTGAAGAAGTAAAGTTTAATAGGAAAATGCAGAGTGGGAGATAGAAGCTGGTTTGCATTTATATGCATTTCCTGTGCCCAGTCTTAGCTTTTCCCCATCTACTTATTCAAATGTAGTGATGCAGTGATGCAGCACATATACTCAAATGCAATGATGCATAAATATTCTTTCATGAAAAATATTACCAGTTTTATGTAACTAACTTCATTCAAAGGACCTATAGTTAGTACCTGTAGAAACTTGTTATATTTAGAAGGAATGATACTATTTAGACAAGAAAAAAATAACATTTTGATTTGGATAAAGACCAGATTTCCTTCAATAAAAAATAATACTATTCCCTCTGCTACATAAAAACCACATTTTAAAATTCTCCTTCTGCTGAGCTGTAATATATCACATGAACCTTACAATTGATATAGTATTTCAATCGCTTCCTTATTTTTCTGGCCTTTTCTTGATACTTGTTTAAAAATCTCCTTGCATTGGCCTCCTGAGCCTGTTGGAGTGATATTATGAAGCAAATGACCAGACATAATGACTTTCTAAGGTCCTTGTGCTTCCTTATTAACATTCAGTTAGCATAAGTCCTGACTTTATTATTGACTACATTGAATACACAAGACACTGACCTCTGCCATCTGTGACTAAATCTCTTCCTGCAGATCTATCAGAATGGTTTCATATATGGAGGAAGCAAGAGAAAACAAAGCAGCAGCCACTTATCTTTTCTGTCCCTAGAAACTTTAACACACTCACATCTGCAATCCAAAAAAGGAAAGAAAGCCCCCTTTGCATTAATTACTGTAAAATTTAAGTGAGGGCTGAAGCATAATCAAAAAGAAAAATTCAAGATGGCAATCGCAGACTCATCTTCCTAAACAAGGTAAGACCACTGAATAAACAGAATCAGACATATCCACCCACCACAAGGCAAAATGACCAGTGTATATAATTTATTACCGAGCTTTAAAATCAACTGATAGAACCAAAGGAATGCTTTGAGTGCATAATTACGACTGTATCCTGTAGGAATATGGGAAAAATCTGCTAATTTAAGACTGTTTTACATTCCCATTTATTCTCACTCACAATCATTCTCACAGAAAGACTGGTGACATTTTCTAAGTAAAGTGTAAGATGGCAAATTATATACCCTGGTCTTGAAGGTTTTGGTGAGTCCTAGAAATGGAGGCCAGGAGACCACTGTGATATGATGCACTAAGCTTTGTCCTGAAGATCTGGGCTTGAGTCTTGATCCTGCCATGAACTTTGTGATGGAAAGTGACTCCAACTTCCAGAATCTCTATTTCATTTGACAAAAGTAAGAGGATTGTAAATGATCTCACATGGACATGAGACATTTATGTAGAAATTTATCACCATTCTTTCTTACCTTGCCTCTACTAAATTGGATTATGCCTTTCTGGCATTACAGAAGCATATAGTCCAATGTATCTCTGCTACCAGAGGTGAAATGATTTGGTCACATGTCAATTTTCTGAGATGGTTAAAAAGAAAACCATGCCAATATAGGCTGTTTAAAAAGTGAACATTTTTCCTTAGCATATTTAATTGAGTTTTTAATGGGTAGGAAGATGGAAGGAAGGACAAAGATAGTAAAAGTGAATAGGAAGCCATGATGTGACCCAACTGTGGTGTATTCTAACATCATTTATCCATAATCCTCAGTCTTCGGGAAGATTTCTCTGCTTCTCTGAAGCAGCTCCTCCTCCCCATTCTTTTGCCAATCTGCTTGACAAGAGAACAAATACGACTCAGACGTATTGTATTAGAGTACCCTACGGTTTGTAAAGCTCTTTCAAATATGTCATCTCAGCCATTAACTACGACTTCAGTTAGGTATATTTATAGGTATGCATGCATTATTAGTACAATATACAGATAAAACTAAGTTTGAGAGAGACTAAAGATTCCTAAAAAGTTTATATCACTAGGAAAACACTGAACTGGGATCCTAAATCAGGTATTCAGAATCTAAATTCCTAATGTTTTTATTCCACAGTATGCCACCAATTACCCCAACCTTAGTGCATAATGAAAACCTCGGTTTAGGAAAAGGACCATCCCTCCTTCTTAGATTCATGTTGAAGAAATTCAGAACATGAGGGAGAGAGGTTAATGACTCAGAAGTTTGGGGTGCTACAGTACAATACCAAAAAAAGAATCAATAAAAGACAAGCAAGATGCAAATCAGGAGAAAAAATTTACACTTGCATCAATTTTAACTGGTCACGTGTAAGAAGGAACTATAAAAAGATCACAAATTATATCGATGTTCTGTATGGAAGATGCTCATCAACTATACTCCATTTCACTAAAATTTAAGAAAAAGCAAAACAAATTGAGATTAAATGTAAACATAATTTTAACAACTTGTTTCTTATGCATGTTTACTCTTTAAAAAGTTAAAAACACAAATAAAAAGAATATAATTACAAGCTCCCATTATCTCTTCACCCTAAAATAATCAATATTATCATGTTGGAATAGATCCTCTCTGGCTTTGTTTTCTATGTATAAAACTATATTTGTTTTTCTGGACTCTACATATGATTTTACAAGTCTTTTTTTATAGCAATTTAGTGTGAACATTTCTCTATATTATTGAACATTCTACAACAATATTTAAAAGGCTACATAGTATCCTTTTATATGAATATGCTGAAATTTTGTAAACCAATTTCATAGTTGTACTGTCTCCAATTTTTGATATTAATAATGCTTCAATAACACCCTTGCAATTTTTGATAGCTGTGGGTTGGAGTGCACCATAGGGGGAGTTACTAAAAACAGAACCTATTAGTAAACAGCTATGCAATTATAAGCTTTTCTAAAAACCTACTGCCAATTTGCCCTCCAGAAGTCTTAAACCAAGTTACTCCCACTAGGAACACAGGAGCATACCACTCCCTCACCAGCACTGGCTATTATCATTCTATTTACTAATCACATGGTGAGTCATGAAGGATGAGATTTCACTGTGGTTTTAATATGCATTTCTTTATCTATCACTTAGTATGAAATTTTTTCCTACATGTTCAACGAACAGTTGTATGTCTTCTTTTATGAATTACTAATTTATACTCAAGAAAGAATTTTCGATAGCGACCTAATACAATGAGTCTGAGTTGTAAGAATTCTCTTCTCTGAATTCTTTACTATAACAATCTAAACTAGTTCTAGGAAAACCCTTCTTGAAAACAAGAGGGATAAAATAGATGTACTATTAAGATCCCTGCCAGTCTTAAGTTTCATTTACCCTTTTCATCCTTTGTTGAATGTCGTCTTACTTTATATAACATTTTATAAGTTTATGTAGAACTTCCCATGCAATATTGTATCTGATCCTCACAGTTAACCTTATAAAAGGGATTATTAACATAGCTCCATGAATGGCTTCAAGAAGCACAGGAATTCCTTCATTGTATAAATAATCTGCATGTTTGTGCACAAGTACAGAGAAAATCCTACAGCTTTCATCAGAATCTTAAAGGCTGAGCATGAATGCCTTATAAGAGAGGGAAGCTATTTTTACAAGTCAAGTAAAAGATCCCTTCTCAAAGTTAATTGCCTTGTCTAAGGTCTCGAGACTAATAAGTGGTGAGATGAGGACTAGCTCCAAGTTCAGTGCAATTTCTACTCTGTGTTAAGTGGATAGAGGAGCTACAGAAGAAGTACAGCATGCCATCCTTGCCTCAAGGAGCCTAATGGCTATCAGGGGAGACAAGACTTACGCATGAAGTTAAACAAGGTAAGTAAAACATAATGCCTTCCGATATAAGATTTCATAAGACCAATTGGCAGATAATAAATAACTTGAATTTCAGGAATTACCTGAAAAGTTCACAATAGCCTTCAGCCTTCATAGAAAAGAGCAGCTCTGGACTGAGATTTGAAGCTTAGTAAGATGCATAGGAAGAAATGGAATCCATTTAGATAAGGGAGAAAGAAATAAATGTAAGAGCATAGATCCAAGAGGGGGAATGTGCATATTCCAGAGACACTCAACAGACCACTGAGACCATGGGAAAGAATTTATATATATACATATTATGCGGAGTGCTGGAGCCACTCAAGGTACGTTGTATCCCGTGTCTATCATTAGTTTGCTGTGTTACATTGCAAAAGTACTTAACTTACCTAAGCTGTACCTGGTTCCCTTGGAAAATAGGGCTAATAGTATTTACCTTGTAGGGAATATTTGATGAAAGTGCCAATCAAGCATATAACACAGTACCTCTCATCCAGAAAAGTCTACAAATTACCCACGCATACCCCAGAAAAAGATACATTCGAAAAGACAGGTTGAGACAAGATTTTAAGGAACACTGAACGCAAAGCTGAGTTTAGAAAAATCATTTAATATTTGTTGCACTGAATAGTGGTGATATGATAAAAACAATATTTTATAAAGATAAATTTGACGTTTGGGGCATGATCGATTAAAAAGTAGAAACGACTGGAGTTGAGAAAACAGCCAAGAGACTATTTAAATATTCCAGGCCTAAGAGGCGGTAATGTTTGGTCTTGGCAATAGCATGAGGACTAAAAAGAAAGATAAAAATGAAAAGAGATATTTTGGAGGATTTCATCAGCTATGAAAAACAAAGAAGAGGGCGAAAAAGATAGCAGTGGATGGCAATACTTAAGGATGTCAGAAATAAGAGCTAGTTAAGAGAGACGAATTTATTTCCTTTTAAACAAATCGAGTTTGAAGTGACAGTAGAATGCTGTATTATTATTGGTCTGGTTTCAGCCAGAAAACACTCAAGTTAATTTAAGCAGGAAAAGATTTAGAACAGGGAATTAAATGCTTAAAAATAATTGGGAGCCTTACAAGAGAGGATTCCTGGCCAGGGTTCCAGAAATAACTACCAGAAGAATACCACCGAGCCAGTCTACCAGAGAGTTGTAGCCTTTGCCACTGTCAGGATGATGGGGATTCAGGAGACTGCCGCAGTAATTTCTGATGTCAAGAACCCATAACTGTGATCCAGAATCATGAAGATGGTGCTGTCAGTGCAGCTGCGCTCCATAGCCACAAGCAAATGACTGGACCCTGATCTAGTACTGCAGAAAAATCTAACACATGTCCATGTCCTGGCTTGGGAGCAGCACAATGCCAAAGCAGCTGGACCATGGCCTTGCTTAATTTCTGCCTTCCCAACCTCACAAGGATGCATGTGATAGGCAGAACCTATTTTGAAGCCAGAAGCCTACCTACAAGGCAATCTGGGAAATGTGGTCTTTTGTTTCGTTTTTAATGTTTTTAGTTTGCACTTTAGGAAGGCCCAAGAGAAAATAGTTGGAATGGAGACAGTGCCAACCAACCACATCCGCCACAGATGTTTCTGTGTAAATATCCAGTAGGTAATTGGATAAGCATGATGAAAGCTCACAAGAGAGATTGGAGCTAAAGGTATCAGAGTAAATAAAAGAGAGATAACATTTGACTTAATTTTCTGTTTGGAAATCTTATAGAAAGGAATAACAAAGACAAAAAGACATAACTGAAGTTTGCAGCTATCTATACACAGATTATTGGGCTAATGACACAATGAGTACCTCTAGGTGTCCATCAGGACAGGACCAAAAAGGCAAGGGCCAGGGACACCTAACTATTGTCCACAGACAACCGACATAGGGTGATTTCAAAACCACTGGGGCGATCCTGATGGTTAACTCCGCAGTATCTCTTTCACTCTATGAGATTAATCTGAGCCAATAAACCTAGTATTGTTCCTCTTGTAAGCGATTAGTTTAAGAATGAACATGTATGTGGGTTAATTTTGGCCTCTGTCACTGACAGGGGCAGTGACATTGCTTGGCAGTGTCAGGGGAAAGTTTTCTCACTCAAACTGAGAGAAAAATGACGAAGAGATAAAGATGGGCTCTCTTGCTTCTTCTGGATATTGTCTTCTTTGGATGTCACCCCTGGAATAAAAGTCGCGATCTTGCACGAGAATGAGGCCAATAAATAGCAGAGGGCGGAGCCAAGAGAATGACATAGAAGGAAATCTAGCACCTTAAAGAACTACTACCCCTGGACCTCTAGTGTTCCTATACTCCTTTTTAAATTAGGCAATGAGAGCAAGAGTTTTCTGTTACTTAAAGTCAGAGATATCATCACTGACTCCAGCGCGATGTTTTCCGTGAAATTGCTCATTAGATTTTTCAGGGAACAACCTTTCTTCTTTCCTAGCCTGAAATTTCCTCTACAAATAATAATCAATACTTTTTAATAGAATAAAAAATATATGTATGGAACACCATTTGAAAACTGTGTTTATTCTTCATGATTATTCTATTTGATTATTCTATTCAATTATTCTATTTCATTAAAATAAAAGACTCACATTTATTCTACAAAATTTAACTGGATCTCAAATTGGTCTTAAATATAAGGTTCATTTTGGGGGCTCTGACACGTGTAGGAATATGCAGTGAACTGATGGGGTGGGTGCCATCAGGCATTTAACCAAATGAACTTGTTTTTAAGTGGAGGTTGCAGAGTCTATGTTTCAGAGGAATGAAGAGAGCATGGTGTCTCCTGACCCAGTCCCATGAATCACTAACGCCCCCTACTGAAAGAGTCTGAAGTAAGAAACTGAAGGAGCTCCGGCTATGGACTCTAGTCGGTCGGTAACTTAGCGAAGAAGTGTGACTAATAGATGAGAGACACATTCTCCCGACTTCACCATGAGCTCTGGTACATTGAGGACTCCAGGGACTAGAGTCACCTGAAATCTCTTGGAGCTTGGCCCCTTTGGGAATACCAAACAACCACGGCATCTTTGGGAGCGCTCTTGGCCATGACACTATTAATGAAGCTCATGCAGAGCACTGGCTGTAATGGCTGCAGCACAAACTTTTAAGTAGTTTCAAGGTCAAAGTCTCGAGAATAGAGAGGGAGAACTCAGCAGATGTTGTGTGGACATTATAGTTCACCAAATTGTGTCTGAATACATGTGAGATTGACCTGGTGTTTTAAGTCGTAACTGAGATTTTGTAAAAGACTGGCCAGCATGATCAGGAGGGACCGAGGAACAAGTCAACTAGGGGTCGGTACTATTAAGATGAAACCATTACAGGAAACTCAGGCTGCATTTTGTACTCTAGTCCAGGGGTCCCCAATCCCCGGGCCATAGACCAGTACCGGTCCCTGGCCTGTTAGGAACCAGGCCACACAGCAGGAGGTGAACAGCGGGTGAAAGAGCCGGTGAAGCTTTGTCTGTATTTGCAGCTGCTCCCCAGCACTAGCATCACTGCCTCAGCTCCACCTCAGGTCATCAGGCATTAGATTCTCATAGGAACATCGGACCCTGGTGCCAAAAAAGGTTGGGGACCACTGCTCTAGGCTTTATCCCAAGATAAAATCTTTTCATCAAGAAGGATAAACCACCAAATATTCTGGCCCTGAACAAAACTAAGGATCTTGCCTCATGCCTTCAGCTTATGTTAAGGCACACTATAAACATCTAGAAAACCACCTTAATTGTAAGGATCTTATTGAGAACAAGGTTCATGTGGCTCCCATAAGAAGATTCAGAAATTTACTTTCGACCTAATAACTAGGAAAGGCTCTGTCTTCCCTAAGGAATGTATGTTTTCTTCTTCAAGGACAATGAGAATATTTTATCCAATCCTATTTCTCTATTTTCTTCTTTCCAGCCTCACACTAACTTTCTCTTATTGTTATCATCTTATTTGCTCTGTATTTTCCCTTTTTCTGCTTCCTCCTCCCCAGCTTCGTTGTCTAGGTATTCTAGGAAACAACTGCTTATCATTTAAGAACTGAAGTGTGGGGGTGAGAGTGAAGGGCAAGGAAGATTGAAGGGCTACAAGAAGGGAGGAAGTTTGACTGAGACTAAGGGAAGGAAAAGGGAATGAGAGAAATGAAAAGAATGGCAGAAAGGGAATAAAGAAAGAAGAAAATGAAGGAAAAGAAGGAAGGAGAAATTAAGTAAAAGAGGAAGAGAGGGAAAAGAGAGGAACAAAGGTATAGAGCAACATGGGGCTTTCTTTTGGAAGAGTGCTTCGTAGTTTGCAGAACACCTACGCAGGTGCTCCCTCACTTGACCCTGCCCACATTTAGAAGATAGTGAAATACAATAATCAGGGAGATAGTAATTAAGATATTTTCCCAAATCAAGCATTTATGATAACTAAGAGAGAGGACACAAACTCCCTCTTTTGTTTTCTAATTGAGTCGTCTCACTACTTGCACCATATGAGGTAATAAGAGAACACACGCACGGACATTGTCTCCACGAGGCCCCTGATATACGATAATTGGTATCAAGGGAATAGAGGAAGTCCTATGTCCTCTCCAATTAGCATGGCAGGTTATTAGCCTAGATCTAAGTATCAGAGGACTGAGTCCATGACTCGGCGTTCAGAGAATCTAGCACTACCAGGATATGACATGGGGCAGGGAATAAGCCCACAAGCCTGGAAACCTTGGAGGGGAACTCTTGAAGACCTGGCAGGGGAGGACAGGTGAAAGAAAGCACCCGGATTATTTATTTCTTACAATACATTAGTGGCCCAATTCAACTAATACTAGAAGGCTTTTTCATAGCAGAGTAAGATTTAACTTTCAGATCACCTGTGTCCTAGTCAAACTGATAAATACCAATCTCAATTTTAAGGATTTTTTTTTTTTTACCTTTAGCAATTTATTATACAAAGCAACATAGGTACAGCAAAGGAGATCCATTATCCTTCAGAAAATTCTACAAGATACATAGACATCACTTACTACATTGCATAGCATTGTGCTCGTCATCATGATGAAAGAAAGGAAAATCAGTCTTTATTCTCATAAAGTTTAAAATCTAGCTGATTCATAGATGTAAATACACAGGATAAATCAACTCTCTAAAGTTACTCATCAAAATGCTTTCCTTATTCACACATCAGTGGCTACCTTTAGAAAGTTAAGACGTGGTTATGGCTCACTTATTAACTGGGACTGTAACCCTGGAACACAATCTTCCACTTCAAATATAATAGATGTCGTAATAAAACACTCTTACACGTTAACCACAGGTGGTAAACACATGAAAATTAATCCCAATTTATGTATTAGAACAAATGGTGAGCAAAATATGATTTGGACAATTCTTTGCACTAATTTTCAAAGTACTAGGCTCTACATATTTAAAATTAAATGCGGGGTTGGGGTTGGGAAGAAGACGAAACATAGGAATTTAGGTAAGGGAAATAAATAACTTTATTAAACTCACCTAAAAAAAAAAAAACAGATAAAAGGACAGGTCAACGGGCTGATGGCAGGTAAGCACTAAAGCAAAAATGTAAAAGGCAGCCTATATTGCTGCTATTGCTGTTTGCTGATTGATGGCGCTCACTGCCATTAGCTACATAATTTTCATCTCACCTTAAGTGAGGCTGAAAACTACCTCAGGGACTACCAGGGAGGCAGGAAATTACTTAACCAAAAGTCAACAATAAAATTCTAGGTCTATCTTGTTTGTTTTTTGTTTAACCAAGGTTACATGAATAAAGTAGTATATATTAATGGTCATGGCTGAAGAAGTAAATTTTGAACCATATTGTAAAACAAAAGCCAAGAGAAATGTTTATCCCCTGAATGAATATTACAGTTGTCAATACTGAAAACAGATACAGAAAGCTAATAAATCTCAGGTGCTGACCAATCGATAAAAACTTAAAAAGAATTCCAAATAAATAGAAATCTTAAAGCTTGGGAAAAAAAAAGGAAAAGAAAAGAAAAAGGAAATTATTTTATTGGATAAATCAGATAACTATGTATTTCATATCAGAAAAAGAAATTCTGATTTCTTAATTTTAAATTGTGATATATATTCAACTTGAACTTGAGAATAAAAGAAGTAGTGATTCTACAATAAACATTGCTGTCATATGTCAGTGGCCCCAGGGAGATAATGTGGGTTAGAAGACATAGGAAACACAGATTTAATGTCCTTTGAGAAAACTAATGAACTGATAATTTACTTTAGGAGACTAGAGACACTAAAAACCAAACTCAAAATATAAGAAGAAAATGCTTTGTTCGAAAGTTTCTTTAGAAAGTAATTGTTCCTCTTGAATGGAGTAAATGCAAATGCACAGAGTCCTTAAAAAACAACATTTATATCTATAGATTTTATATTCTTTTATATTTTGGCTTTTGTGATATGTTACATTCTCTTCCCAATCTGTGATTCTTGCTTTCCGTGTCCCTTTTTAAACTTGAGAATTTTTGTTGGAAGAAACAAAAAGAAAAGTAAATTTAAAATCCTTTACAAATCTCCATTAACTATCTTAGACGGGGCGCTTGTATTTCATTGACTGTAGTTTATGCAAATAGGATCAGAGGAATTAACATATTGGAAGGAGCTGACATTTGTCCTGATATATTGAATCGTTAGCATGACAGAATCACTTAAGCTGGATTCACTAACATCAGGTTTCCTCTCATTATTGACCCCTACAGAGTAGGCTCTGACAAGTGGAACTGCTGCAAAGTTCATTAATAATGTGGAATAAATCAATTGTTCAGGAAATACTGAAAATAGATGACAGTGAACTCGTACATTTTGCAAGTTCAGCACAAATCCATCTCCACCAAGGACACGGAATCTCCCCATGTCCTTTTCTGCCCTACCCCTGGAACCTGGTCTCATCCCTCCTCCTTTCCTCAAGCTTCTCATGTGCATTCAGCTCCTCAACCCCCAGGGAACACAGTAAGCCAATGGTCATTCAAAAAGAAATAGCTTCAGGCCTAAAAGAAAAAGAACATAGAGGCTTTTACGAGATTTACAAACATGAAGTGGGTGATAGCCGTGATTTAGGGTGTGTACTTGGGCTTTATTCACATATATGGGGAATTTTTCAAATGTCCTGTTTCTATCACCCTCGACTCTAGCTAACAAGAACTCAGTTTGTGTGAGTTAAAAGGTATTATCAGGAATAGGGAAGGGAGAAGAACATAAACTGGTCTATTGTTCAAGATGCTGGGTCAGCTACTTCTAGGATGTGAAGAATTCTTTACTATTGGTATTGGAACCTATGGCTACAGGCAACAACATGTCTTTTTAATTATAATCTCTGTTTTTATTACTAGCATCACTTCAACACTCTTCGAATTTTAATTAAACAACTTTGTCACCTAGAAGTTTTAGTTTAAATATGTCTGTACTGCAAAAAATTTGAGCTGTGTGTGCTTCTATGTTATACAATAGAGCTAGCATGTGTTAGTCTATGCTATTGGAGATGGAAATAGCACAGATAAAGGAAATCCACAGAGAATCAAAAATAATCTGATTTTAGCCAATAGATTCAACTTCTCACCCACCAAGCCTTAAATTGAAGCTCCTCTCCTTGATTGATTTTCCCCTCCTCAGACTTGCTTAATACAAATGCTAATGAGCAATGTAATAACCAAAAGGAGGTAGAAAGAGAAAAAGTAAGAGACTCAACAGAAGATAATAATCTACACAGAAAACTGGCCATAATCTCCTGAGAATGAATTATCCAGATTCTTAAATAGGTAAGTCATACTTTATTCCTTTATATGTTTCCCTTTTTTTTTTTATCAGACTACATATTTTTAAACAGCGAGTTCCAAGATTATAGACATTACACACAAGATTCCTTGAGAGAAAAATGAACCTGAAAATGTTTCTATTAAACTATTTTT
>NW_006432943.1:2721570-2772639 GCF_000325575.1 Pteropus alecto
AAAGGGTAGGATAGTGTTTATATAAAACCTAAATTGCCTTGGTATTTAGGGGATATCTCTACTGGTTTCATTTTTTTATTTCAAATAAATTAGGTTATTTATTTCAAATAAATTAGACACATAAAAATTTCATGTGTCTCAGAACTCCTCTGAAATGATTTGACAGAAATCCCAGAGCACATAAAATTGAGGCTGCCTCTGTGAGTGTGGCCTTTCCTGGTCCTGATTGGCTTCATCTTCTCCTTCAGATCTCAACATAAATGTCACCTCTTCAGAGAAAACATCCCAGAATAGTCTTCTCTATTATTCTTTATGTTCACCCCCTTTCTATTTCCTTGCTAGTCCTTATCATATTATAATTTCTATGTTTATGCATTTATTAGCTCCTTTTAAATTTTCTGTTAGCACCCATTTAATCAAAATGTAAGCTCCATGCGGAGCTTACATTGTCAATATTTTTCACCATAGTGACTGGCACATAGTAGAATGGTAATAAAAATTTGTTGAATGAATGAATAAGCAAGAATGTGAGTATTTTACATACATCTAGCTATCCATATATTAATGTTTTCTTTGTTTCTTAGAATTCGGTAAAAAAAAAAAAAGCTCATTCTAATTCCATTTTTCTTGTACACTCTCCAAAACCAAATTAGTCCAACCAGTTTCCAATTCTGTGAAAAAAAAAAAAAAATCTGTACAAAAAATGTTTTAAAAGCCTCTGTTTTAAGGGTAAACATTATCATTACAGAGAAAATGAGTAGCACCCTCTTTTGTTAGGAAAGCAAGAGAAAAAAATCCTTAAGTTTCTACTAAGATTGCACTAAGAAGAAATCCGGTTCTTCTTGAAATGCAATAGCCCAGAGAAATTCTTAACATACAAAGTTCAATGCCAAAGTGTTTAAGATGGCATAGGGTAGCATCACAAATCACATTAACCCTAAGTAGTGATCATTTCATGATATATGTGTATCAAATCAACATGGTGTACACTTTAAATTTATACAATTTTATATCTCAATTATATCTCGATAATTTTTTTAAAAAAGAAATCACACTTAAACTGTCTTCCACTTTTAATCTATTCATTTATTTATTGAGCAAATATTTATTTTGGGCTCCACTTATGTTCTGGAGACTGGGCTGACCACTGTGGTTATAGTGAGGACAATATCGACACAGAGCTTAAAACCACCTCATATACGTATAACTCTTTGCAGTATAGGATATATCTTTCAATCTCTTTAAAGTTCCAAGCATGGTTTTATGTTTACTGAATATATCAGTGCTTGGCTTCTAGGCCCAAGCCCCTATGTAACTAAACTAAAGAAAGTCTGAGGCCCAAAACTAGGAAAATACTAGTTTTTCTCCAAATTAAAATGAAACACAATCACATTTGTAGAATTCCATGTGTTTTATTCTGTGTGGCTATAGGCTATGTATTTAATGAAATGTGAGAGTGAAAAAAAAAAACCAGCAATCTTATTCTGAAAATTAAGTTGAATGCTTTGGAATACTTGATGAAAGTGGAACAACTGTAAAATAGAGAATATTCAAAAGTCTGAAAAAATTCTGCCCTTAGATTTCCTCACAATATATTTAAGTCTTTACTTCTCCTTAAAGAAAATGAAATAAGAAAACACGTAAGGCACTCAGCATGTTATTTATACAAGAACTATGAAAACGAATTCCAAAAGCAGGCCCATACTAAAATAAAGCCAAAAGTAGTGAAAGAAGTCACACAGACAAAGACAAATACTGTATGATCTCACCTATGTGTGGAATCTAAAAAAGCTGAACTCATAGAAGCAGAGTAGAACGGTGGTTGCCAGAGGCTGGGGGTGGGGGAAATGGGCAGATATTGGCTGAAGTATAGAAACTTCCAGTTATAAGATGAATAAGTTCTGGGGATCTAGTGCGCAGCATGGTGATTATAGTTAATAATAGTATGTTATATACTTAAAAGTTGCTAAGAGTGTAGCTCTTATCCATTCTTTCCACAAAAAAGAAGTGGTAATTACGTGATGTGATGGAAGGGTTACCGCTATGGTGGTAATCACTTCATAATATGTAAGTGTATCAAATCAATATGTTATACACCTTAAACTTATGCAGGTTATATGTCAATTACATCTCAATAAAGCTAGAAAATATATTTTTCAAAGAAAAGATAGAAAAACAGAAATAATGTTAAAAAATAAAGTACATATATAATTCAACAAAAAAGCCTTTATTCTACTTTTTTAATGGCTAATAAAGGTACATGTAAACATTTGAAATTAAAATAAAATCTTTAAATTATGTATGACTTTTACAATTCCCAGCTTTAATAATTTTCCAATTAACTAAGCAAATCCCAGCCTTGTACATCTAGAAAAGTAGACTTCAATTGTATCTATAAAGAAATGATAATCAGATTGTCCAGAGAATTTCCGCTAACCACATTGGATACTAAAAAACAATAGAATAATAATTTCATTGTGGTGACAGGAAGCTGGAAACAATCCAGGTGTGTTCACCACTTGGTGAGTAGACAGGTCAAATGTGATGGAGGTCCCCGTGGAGTACTTGAAGCAATTAGAAGCAAGATATACATGGAGCAACATGGATGGCTCTTAAAGATGAGTGATGACTGAAGAAAATCAAGGAACAAAATGAAATATATATTGCATAATAACTCCTAAGTAAATTTTAAAATATAAACACAGATCAACAACACACTTTCACATAAAAACACACCTTAAATACATTAGAATGGTTGCCCAACAGGAAAAGGAGAAAGGAAGAGTTATCAGAAGTGAAAGCTAATAAATACAAACATGCACAGATTCCTACATATACATACACTTTCACATATGTAAACATACATCCATAACGAACACACATACATTCAGGGAGGGCCCTCACAAAGACCAACAATGATAATGAGGAGTGCGACTAACTCAGCTCTCTATACCTCTGTTCAAATATACATATATATGTGTATATATATCAACATCTATCTATACATATATATATCAATGACCTTGGTCATTTATTTTTATTTTTGTCTTATGTTCACAGACTAAAACTATAATTCTGCCCACCATTTTCAATTGAATGAGAATGTCCATCAAAAAACTGACAAAATAATTTAAATTCCACGTCTTGATGACGGCTCAAGATGTCATGCAATGGTACTAATGTAAGCAGCTTGTTTTGTTAGAAAAAAGCAGTCCTGCACAGCAATTCACCAATTTCTTTGAGTAGTCCACAGCTCTCTGAGTTCCCATCAACTTTTATTTTAACATATCTATATGGTGCTGAATATATATCAGACCTTTCCAAGTACCTCACAAATATTAATTCATTTAATCCTCCTAACACCCCTATGAGGTAAGTACTGCAATGATCACACTTTACAGAAGAGGAAGCTGAAGTAAGAAGAGACTATTTAACTCACCCAAAGTCACACAGCTAGTTAAGTGGCAGAACTAGAATGCCACCCAGGAGGTCGGAGCCCAGAGTCTACGTGCTTAACCCTTAAGCTAAGCAAAACTGCCTCTTAGATGAGGCAAAATATCCTGATACAAAAATGTCTGTACTAATCTAGATCCAGAGTCAATGCCTTCCTATATTTAACGAGTGGCAACACGGAAAACTCACCAAATACGAGGAAGACACTATCCAAATACAGTACATACCACTGTGCTTTCCAATTTAATGTTCATACTAATAGCAGAGGAAAATAAACTCAGAAAGTTTAATTAACCTGCTTCATGTCACATAGCAAGTAGGTAGAAGAGCAAGAATTTGAATCCAAGCAGGGTCACCTCTTTGCATGACTCTGTGAAGGACCATGCATATTGTAGACTATATAAATGGCATTCGTGGCACATGCTGGCCATGAATCCAGGTCTATTTAACTCTAAATCAGTGCTCTTTCTACTATAAAGCCTCAGAATCAAATAAGGCCTTATAGCATAATCAAACACAGTGACAAATGACTCTACAAGGCTTTGCCATAGATTGGCATTTCAATTCTATTAGATCTTGAATACTTAATGCTCAGATTCTTAATTCAGGATTATGATTTCAGCCTGCTCCCTTTGTTCATTATTTAAAGTCTTCAAATTACAAATTCCATCAGGCCACCACAACATTATAAAATTCATTAAGTATTTAGGGAAACAATTCTGACAGATATTCCACAGTGCTGAAAAATCCCTCTTCATTCTTAGTAGAATAATCAAAGCATAGCTTTTTAATGGTTCTCTTTGATAGCATATAATCAATGTTAGTAAGCATTTTCATAATCTTGTCATTCATTCATCCATTCATCTAAGAGTTATTCAGTTTCACTCTGTGTCAGATATTGTTTGAAAATACTCTACTTATTATTTAACTAACTTTAAATTTAGCCAGAAAATTCTATAATTATGCGACCACAATATATTTAAGGTGACTTCTACCATCTCATTATATTCTTTTCAGCAGTTCATCTTTCTTTGCTCTATTGATTACTTTTGTTAGCATCTTTCCACCCGATTGCTAATACCTGTTGGAGACAGTAAACACTACAATTTAGGGATCAGCTACTTCTCTGCATAGTCAAAGGCAAGAAGTACAAGAAGATGCAATGGGGGCTATCACGTGACATGCCCATTGCCAAGGAAGAAGATATGTGTGTGGATCTGTCGGAAGAGGTGCACCTTAAGGACCCATTTTCCTAGCACAATATAACTTCAAGAGCATGTTAAGCCCTCACCGCTCAAAAACTGCCTTGGAGTTTTTCTCAGGAAATCTTTATCCTCTCACCATCCCACCATGCTTCCAAAAGGAAATACATAAGTAAATTATGGTTCTGCCTAGTGAAAAAGAAGATGCTATAATAATAAGGAAAATGATTTTGAACCCCTAGAAACTAAGAATAGATGGCTTTAATTCTTTGAATAGTTAAACATGACATAAACAGAATAACAACAATGTACACTTAGAATGTGCTAGGCACCATTCAAAGTGACATCCATATATTTAGTTTCATTAAATCTTCACAATAATCCTATCAGGTGGGTTAATTTTTATCTCTATAAGGGAAGAAAAAGAAAAAGTCTGGGGAAAAATCCTTATAACTAACTAACAAATAATGAGCATTACAATGTGCTAGGCTTTATCCTTAGAGGTATTAATGAATTTAATCCTCACATTGCCATCCCCATTTCACAGAAAAGGAAACAGAGGCACAGTTAATAAACAGTGGAGCTGAGATTCAAACCCAGGCAACCTAGGTCTGGGCCTGCACTCTTACACACTGCTCTGTACTACCAGGTACTGACAAATGACTAGCAGAGGAAAGCATGTTGGGTTATCATTTCCATAACTGAAATAACATACTAATCTTACATCTATGAAAGATCAATACCTTAAGGGTATATCACATACAGCAAATCTTAATAATCCTGGACAGAGGTATCTATACACAACTACTAGATAACTAGAATTCAGACATCTCATCCTCCAAGAAGCCTTTTCTCATCTGGCTCTGCCACTGACCTCCTCCCCCACATAGGTAATCACTCCCTCCTCTGCACTTCATAACTCTTCTATTGTTATACTTCTATTGTTATACTCTGGGACTACAATTTTTCTATTGCACATATGTCTCCCCCACTAGACTCTGATTTCTCTAGGTCAGAGACTTTATCTTATTCAAGTCTCTATTCTTAGTATTATGCACAATGTATGGCACAGAGTTGGCCTTAAATTACTATTTGTTTAATGAATAAATCAAAGAATGAATGAATGATCCATGTTGTGAGGAA
Source organism: Pteropus alecto (assembly GCF_000325575.1). Taxonomy (NCBI): domain Eukaryota; kingdom Metazoa; phylum Chordata; class Mammalia; order Chiroptera; family Pteropodidae; genus Pteropus; species Pteropus alecto. The sequence continues at coordinate 2,727,369 of NW_006432943.1, forward strand.
ATAATAGGCATTGACATAGGTGGTCCTAAACTATCATTCACATTTTTAGTAATAGAATTATGAATGTAGTGAGAACACAAGGCTAATGAGGCCAAGAGGATTTGGCACTGAGAGAGATGGATCCCAGTTGACCGCAGGTATATGAATGAGTCTAGCTGAGGCCAGTGGAGCCCAGCCCAATTGAATGGAACAACATAGCTGACCCATGAGCAATAAATGGTCGTTGTTGAATGTAGGGGTGCTTTGCTATACAGCAATAGCTACCTCACACGAGCAGCTCTGAAAAGAATGTTTTGTGGGATTTATTGATATGTTGGAAGAAAAACAGAAATAAACTATTTGAATCTAAAAGGTAATATAAAATAACCAAAGTATCCCCTCAAATCAACACACTTTATGTTGTATTACATTTTGTGATGTGTAAGAAATACATTCAGAACCTTAGCTGCGTTCAAAAGCAACCTCATAACTCCATAATCTCAGAAAGTACTTATCCGTCTATTCATTCATTCATCAAACATTTTAGTGTCTATTATGTATCCAACATTGTCTTATACTCTAGAAATACAGACAATAATAAGATATTCCTTAATCTAGAAGTATTGTACATTAGTGCCTTACACTTATAAGGGACATAGTGCCCTTACAGGAAAGAAGTGCAACAAAATGTTACAGGTCCCATGATAAACACACAGCACTAAACACACAGTAGAGGACCAAAGGAGGGAGTAGTCAATTCTGCACATTTGTATTGGGAGGCAGGAAGGGGATAGAGACTGGGAAAATCAGGAAAAGTTTTAGGAGGTAGCTCCTTTGAGTTAAATCTTCCCAGATGAGTATTTGTTCTCCAGCTGGATAGAGAACGTTCCAGGCAGAACTGAACAAAATCAAAGAAAGGGTTCTTTCTCGTGTGTTCAAAGGCTGCAAACGTGTTGGGTGATTGGAACATTTGGTGCAAGGGGAAGCTAAGGGAGTACAAGGTTAGAGAGGTGTGCTGTTACCTCTTCCTTGATTAACCTACCTTGAACCATGCTGGAGGGACAAAATTCTTCACTGGCTTCCTTTTGAAATAAGGTAAAATGTTTATTCCTTACTACATGTTCCAAGACCTCACCAGCCTCATCTGTTCTTGGTGTTCTATTCTAGGCCTCACATTCATTGCTCATGATCTTTTTCATGCCTCTACATACCCTGTTCTTTTTGCACATAATTCTCCTCCCTATCTTCTTTGTCCGCCTAATCCAGAGGTCTCCACTTGGTGGCACGTGAGCTATTTGCAGCTTATGACCATGTTTTGTATGATCTATAGAGGGTTTAGTTTTTAAATTATTTGCCAACATTTAAAATTTTGAATATGCAATAGTGGAGGGAAAGCTTGATTTCTGGCTCCTCTAAGGGGGGGAAATAAAAAGAGGATTATCTAGCTGTCATTCTTGAAAACAGCAGTTGGTTGGTGTCTCCATCACTCTCTATTGTCTCTTGAACACTGAGGCTGATCATTTCCTTGCACGGTTGTCTTTTTTTACAGAAAATCCAAAAGTGTAGTGAATACCACGGACACTGCCTAGGTTTGAGTCCTGGCCATGCTACTCAGGACAACAAGATCTTAGAGGAGTTGCTCAATCTTTTTCTGCCTCAGTTTCCTCAATAGTAAAATAAAGATGACAATGGTAATAATAATAATAGTGAAAATTAAATGAGTTAATACAAATAAAGTGCCAAGAACAGTGAATGTCTTGTACTGAATTGCTGGTTTTTTTTTTTTTTTTTTAATTTACATTATGTTTCTGACTGCTTTAGGAATTTGTGCTTGCAATCCCTGGCCTAACTAAATCCTATTGCCCTTTTAACAATAACTCAAAAACCATTTTTTTTTCCTGTATATTGTGTAAGTGCTCCTGAGTATGCCTTGTGTTTATTTGGTTACATGTCTGCCTCTCTCACTAGACAGAGCTTTATAAGAGCATGGACCATGTCTTATTCATTTTTATTTTAATCTCCTGCTCCAAGCACAGTGCCAGCTACATAAAAACTGCTCAATAAATGTCACTGAATCGATGCTAATCTCTCCTACTCTAAATACCTTAAAGCACTTATGTACAGTTTGATTTGTGTTAAGTAATTTGTCCTTATTTTGTAAAAGTTCTTCCATCACCCTCTCTTTGTAAGCCTTGGTCCTCAGCTACTTTGTCACTAGACAGCAGGGCTGTGACTTCCTTTTGAGTTAGGCATTCACATGTGACATGGTTGCATATGTTCTTATTCAGATACACACATGTACATACTACACACAGAAGAATTGCAAATGTTTGAATAGTGGCAGAGTGGAATTTCCACACTGGTCATATCCCATATAATGTCACTGGCATCTGGAATTAGATGGAAGGTAAGAATGAATGGAGTTCATTAGTTGTTGCTCTTTCTTTCATTCTTTCATTATCTCTAGTTCACTTACCAAAGATGACAAGAAGGACATAAGAAGGATTGTGTGGGATTCTCTAGGCTCTAAAGTAGTCAGAGAGCAGGAGAATGTTGTTCAAATGGAGGAAAGAGAAGGAGAGAATTAATATTTATTGAGCAACAATTATTTATATTATACATCACACACAGATATCTAAGTTCCTAAAACAATTTATGAAGTATAGGAAGCACATCCACTTCATATATGAGGAAATTGATGCTTCAAGGAGTTATGTTAGTTGCTCAAAGTCACACAGACTATAAGGGTTAGAACCAGATGTTGGACCCAGGTTTGCCAGTCTCCAACATCCATGCTCTTTCCACTACTCCACACCACCCCAGCAGCAGATTCAGAAAGGACATGCTAACCTTCCAAACAAGATATGTGGGTAATCAACTATCATGTCACAGAGAACAAAAGTGAAACATAAAGCACCATTTGTAATACTATAACTAATAGTAAACAAAGCACCAGAGAGTTCCAAAAGAGATGTGCACGTATGAGAGTCATTGATCTATTTTTCCATTTTATTCATCATGAATAAAAAGTTCTCTTCTAGACTGTATAACACGGAAGAAGTTGGAGAGTTTGGCGTGGACATCACAGACAATACACACATAAAGGATGGGAACAATGGGTAAATAGTCAGGTGGGCATTTCCTTCCTTTGCAACACCAGAGGAAGATGTAGAACGGTTTCCGTAGTTAATAAACTCAGCATTTTCCAAACACTAACTAATCGTATTATATCATTAATGATTTTGAACCACTGGTTTCTAGTTTTTCTGCTGTTTTTCTTAAGTGAGAGGAAATATGTAGCTGGTAATGACTGGCCCCATTCCTCTGGTGACTTAGAGAGCTATTGGATGGATAGCTGTTTCACTTTTGGAGTTAAATCAAGTACCTGTGGGCTGCAAGATTTGGATATTCTGCCTGGAGAAAACTTTTCAACTCTACTAATTTCTACCAACAATAATTTGTTATTATCTAAAAAACTGAATTTATTGATGCCCACTATGTACCAGGCACTGTGCTAAGTGTATCACAGAGGTTATCTCATTTAATCTTCATGATATTCCTAAGGATTAGAACTATTATCCCTAGTGTCATAAATGAGGAAATTAAGGGATAAGGATATTCAGAAACTTAATGAAGTTCACAGAGTTAGGAAGCAAAGAGGCAATGCCAAGATATTATTTTCTGGACATGATAGTTGAATCAATCTCTAATGTTAAGTGAAATCATTGCTGTGAGGCCAGCCTTCTCTATATGCAAAAGACTGTCAAGTTCCTAAATAAGGACTGATAATCATTGAAAATGAGGAAATTACTTTTAATAGCTATATCTATTATAGATCAAAGATAGAGAAGCCAGTTAAGAAGGTTAAACAATTGGGTCTTTACTCTTAATGGCTCATCCTGACTCATTCCGGGATGAATAAGTAATTGTTGTGAAATGAGGTCTTGCACTCAGTATCAGTGAAGCCCACATTTTTGCTCTTAGAGACCTAGAAATATGAGATTCTGTACTTGAACTCTTACTAACTTTCTGGGTTTGGTAAGGCACTGTGATCTATTTTCTTCAAATCTAATGTATGAGTTTCCTAGTCTATTCTGTTGAGGATTGGAAAAGTTCAATAAGAAGGCGACCAGAGGCACAGACTTGACTATGGCTGAGGCGGGTAAAAGTAGGTGGGTATAGATATTAAGTGGGAAGAAACCTGGGAGAAAATAACTGCAGAAAGCAAAGAAATTTATCAGTGATATCAGATGACAAGGATGATCAGAATCTATAGATAAGCAGAATTCCGAATCTGGTTTGTGATCAGGAGAAAGGGGTGTAAAGGGAATGCTTGAAGGGGAGCTCCTGTGTGACAAGATAATCAAGTGTAGTGTCTTTGATTTTGTTTCCTCGTGTTTGAAGATTACTCAAGACAGTCTGTCTTCATTCTTGAGCACATGCTCAATATTGCTCAAGGAATCCTTGAAGACAAGTTCCATGTTAACAAAAATTTTTTCAAAGGATGGAACTTCTGAATGACCAGGATGTGCTGCCATTTTTTGTGGGAAGTGGATAGATGGACTCTGGGACTCTAGGGAAACCTTGGCTATCTAAGATAATTTTGTCTTTTGTACAAGCAAGTCAGGCAACTAATTAGGCTAGGCCAGTGAACTTCAAATTTATTTTTAGCAATTTTTCTATTTTTTAATTTATGAACATCAAATAAGTGAAACTAAGACTGGTTGGTGAGGGCAGCCCAGAACCACATCTTCTCTCTGTCCCTCTAAGCACTCTATAAAATTATGTCAAATCTCTGCTCTGAAGAATCTGGCGATCGTGATCATCCTAATGTCAGCCAATTTCTCCTTTGTTATGATACTAAAAAAGGAAGCAAGAATAAATAAAAAAATAAAATACTTTAAAATATATTTTTTAAATATTTTAAAAAGTAACAGGAATAACAAAAACAGAATCCTATAATGTTCCTATTATGGTGGGAAGTAGATCTATCTTCTGAAAATGTATTCCAGGGACAAGTTGATGCAAAATAGTTTTAGAAATGATTAAGAAACTGAAATCCCCTACAAGGCCTATATCAAGTACAAAGGCAAAACTAGATTTATAGAGTATTTGTATTCTGAGGTCCTTTCTGAGTTTTTATTCACTTTCTTCTCACTTGAGTCCAGAACCTACAATTAATGTCAAGAGATTTTGTGAACCAAAAGTCAGTGCTTTTAATTTTTAGTTGTATCTATATTGGAACCATGGAGTTCTATAACTGAAGAAAAAAAAAAACTTTCCATATCTAGATTTACATCAAGGACTGGAATCAGACCTAAGAAACAAATGTAGTTGCTAAAATATATATTTTAAGTGGGATATTATCAACTTTTCTAAAGGACATTTCCTTATAGTTTTCCATTTGATTCTAAGGTAAGGAATCTATTTGTGAATATTTAAAAAGTAAGACATAAAAGTTTACCAACACTTCAAATTGAAAATGTACCATGAAAATCCTGCTTATTTTCCATAATGAAAAAAATTTTAAAAAGATTGTAAAATTACAATCCAGTAAGTGGTTGGACAGAGCACACAGTAAAGCTCATCATGCAGAAGAGGTACTAGAATTAAATTGTGCTTATTGGTTAGCAGTGTCTCCTTGAAGCCTTATGTGGAAATAATTCAGAAGACACTCTGGACTCAACTTGAAGGAGTGATCTGGTTGACTGACAATGTCTACTATGACCCTGGTGTCAGGGAGAGGTAGTAATAGGCTGGGTGTTTTCTATTGCTGACTTAGGCCAAAAAAAAGCTTAAGATATTAGGGATGAATAAATCTATGTGGTACATGTACTAATCAAAATAAGCTGGGTAACAAACATAACCCAAAATTTCATTGACTAACACAAGAAAGGTATGCTTGCTAGTCACATAAAGTCTGAAGTATGCCGAGTGGCCCTCCTCCATCTTGTAGCTGGACTGTCTGTACGCTGGCCTCCAAGGTCACTGTGAGAAGAGTAAGTGAGAAGACAGTGGGAGATGTCTTAAAAGGCTCTCCTTAAAATTGGTGCAGTTGATGACACCCACCTCCCACAGGCTAGGATACAATCACAAAGCCCCATCTTAGCTGGAACACGTGGATATTGGGTGAGCATTAACAGTTTCTGCCACAGTACATAAAGGCAACTTATGAAACTGATTCTGGGCTTCTATGACATGGAAGTTAAGATCATTCAGTTAATTCTACCTGATATTGGCCTGTGCAGCAGGCAGAGAGCATTTCCTCTTACCTTAGCCTGAAGGTAAAAATAAGCTTCCAACAATCAGAACAAAATTAAAGATGCAAACTGGTCATGAGCCAACAAATAGATATTGTCTAACCCTTACTTGTCTGTCCTAATAGTTAACACAGTGTTAAAGTCCAAGTTCCGGCAGAAAACAGAATGCAATCCAGATGGCTCAAGAGGTTTTAATGTAGGAACTATTTATAAAGTTTGGAGAAAGTTAAGAGACCCACCGGTGGATGATGAGGCACCCAGAAACCAGCAATAGCAGGAAGCTGTTACCACCTAGAGTTTGTTCTTGAAAGGTCACAGAAAATAAATAGTGTCCCCAGAGTCCAATGAATGCTGGGACCATGGAGGAGGAGCAGCCTTACAAGAGCTATAACCTTAGAGGGATGCAGTCCCTACCAAAGATTATAAACAGAATGAAGATGGACCTCCCTCATTGACCAATCAAAACATAAGCTAAGTGACAGAGGCCAAGGTGAACCTGTCTGTGATGATCAGTCCCCAGGGCCACTGAGCAAAGTGAAAAAGAAGGAGGGGGTGGCTGGCAAATTGAAAAGAAACAAATTACAGGCTATGGACAAGAGAGCTGGAAAATGAAAATAAAAAAGAGACAGAGAAATTTTGAAGAAATGAGCTAATTTATAAATTTCCATTTTTACCATTCCAACTGGTTTTATTCCTAGGTTGGCTATTCAAGTATAAGAACTACCAACCACAATGACAATCTATAGATAACACAAGTATTTTAGCAAAAATATCAGCTAAAATAAATGCACTCCTAGCAAAAAGATTCCAGGACCATATCAAAAGGAGACCCACAAAGGAGTTGAACCTTCCTTAAGCCATCTATTATTAATTTACCAAATCGGCAAACACCTTTTGAGTATTTACCAAGTGCCAGGCTTTTCACTAGGCACTTAAAATACAAAGATGAACAAGATAGACATAGTTTCCTCCCCACTGTGGCGTACAATCTCGTGGGGAATGCTGAAGCAGAGTAAGCAAGGGTAAGATGCTACAGATGGGTTTGAAGAAAAGGCACGTACCAGGTTCATAAAGAGCCTTGGAGGTCACGGTAAGAAGAGGGCATTTTATTCTCATTTCAATAAGAAGCCATTGAAGGCGTGAGGCCATGACTTCTCACTGCACTTAGAGTAAAATGATCCATTGAGGGTTCAAAACAATCAATCCATTCTTGATGCTGTGTGAAGAGTGGACCGGTGGGAGGCATGTGTGGAAGCAGGAGTGCCAGTTAGAAGATTATATCAGGGTCCATGTAAAAGAGGTCTTTGAATGATCAAGGGTGGCAGCTGTAGAGATAGAAGTTCACCAATTCAAAGTACATTTTCAAAGTAGATCTGATTTGTTAGCAGTTGTTAAGATTAGAGTAGATCAGCCTTCAGCCTGGAGGAATCTTTATAAATCCATGAGTCTTACACATATTTGCCAATTGGTTTTATGGATGGTCTCTGTTCTCAATAATGATCCTGCATGAATTCACTGAATATATTAGTTTCCTAGGGCTGCTCTAAAAAATTACCACAAACTTGATGGCTTAAAACAACAGAAATTCATTCTTGATGGTTCTGGAGACCAGAAGTGCAAAATCAAGGTGTCAGCAGGGTTGGTTCCTTCTGGAGGATCTGAGGAAAGTCCATTCCATGCCCTTCTCCTAGCTTCTGGTGGCTCTGGGCAATCCTTGGCATTCCTTGGCTTGTAAATTCATCACTCTAATCTCTGCCTCTGTCTTCACATGGCCAGCTTCCATGTGTGTCTCTGTGTCTCAAATCCCCCTTTCCTTTCTCTTATAAGGACATTAGTCATTGGATTTAGGGCCCATTCTATATCCAGGATGATCTCTTCTCCAGATTCTTAATTTAATTACATCTGCAAAGATCCTATTTCTGGATAAGGTCACAGTCACAGACACCAGAGGTTAGGGCTTAGACACCTGTTTTTGGAGGTGGGGAGACACAATTTCACCCACTGCCCTCAGCTTTTGTTTTCTTGTATATAATGGGACAATTACATCAAATAAAATCAGATTAAAGAATGCTATTGGATATAATTTATAGCCCAAGGTTATTATTAATACATAAGCATCACTTTATCCATGTGAAGGGCAGATTTAGCAGTCAACGTGTTATTTAACTCTATGCTTTCTCACACAAAGAAAATTTAATAACAACAATAACAATAAAAGAAGTTGTACCACACTTACATTTATCTAATGTATAATATTAGCAGTTGGCTATAAACACATATGTATCCATATAAATGGTTGCCCAGAGCCACCAGAAGCTAGGAGAAGGGCATGGAATGGACTTTCCTCAGATCCTCCAGAAGGAACCAACCCTGCTGACACCTTGATTTTGCACTTCTGGTCTCCAGAACCATCAAGAATGAATTTCTGTTGTTTTAAGCCATCAAGTTTGTGGTAATTTTTTAGAGCAGCCCTAGGAAACTAATATATTCAGTGAATTCATGCAGGATCATTATTGAGAACAGAGACCATCCATAAAGCCAATTGGCAAAAAGATGAGAGGAGAAGAGGGAAAACAAGAAAGAATGAGATAGGGAGAGACAGGAAGGGAAGGAACAGAGGAAGGAATAAAGGGAGAAAAAGGATGGAAGAGAGGGAAATCCCTTTATACATTATATAACGTTTTCCTTCTTTGTTCAATGAAGCCTAGACTTTCATGTCCTAAAGAAAGGGAAACTATAGGCAAAACATAGAAAGAAACAAGAAGCTAATTTTATGAAGCACTGAGCTCAGGGCTTTAATGATATTATTGCTTTTAATACAATCCATCACAATCCAGAAATGTTGACACCATCTCCTCATTTTACACCTGAGATTTACAGACATTACATAACTTGTCCAAAGTCACGTGGCTGCTGAGAAAGTGACGAGCCTGAGATTTGAATCCAGGTTTGGTTGACAGTTGATTCATAGTGCCCGAAACCACTGTGCCATATCACTGAGTTTTATTCCTATGCATTAAGTATTCTTTCATTCGTTCATCAAACATTTTGGGTGCCTGTTATAGAGGCAGGAAACATAAAGTAGAACAGTGCAGAATAGATTCCTAATGCTTTGGGACTTACCTTCTAATGGGGGAAATAGACAATAAGCCAATAAGAACACAAAGTAATTTTCAATTACATATGGAGTCAAGGAAACAGAGTGCTGTGATAAATCACAATTAAAGAAGGGGGACCCCATCTTTGACAGAAGGTTGAAGAAGGCCCCATAGAGAAGTGACCTTTAAGCAACAGCCCAAATAAAATAGGAAAAAACAGCCATGAAGATATAGAGGAAGAATATTCCAGGCAGAAAGAAGAGCAAATGCAAAAAATTTGAGGTAGAAGTGTGCTAGTAATACCTAAAGTTATAAGCAAGAAGGCCAATGAGGCTGAGAGAAAGAATAAGGCACAAGACATGAGGATGCTAAAGGCTGAGGCTGGGTCACGTAGTTCCCTGTAGATGTGGCTTTATTCTAAGTGCGATCCAAAGTCATTAGAGGGCTTTGGGCAGAAGAGCGACAGGATCTGCTGATAATTTTTAAAGATTGTTCTTGCTCCATTATAGGGGACCAACTCCAAAGTAGATAGATTCAAGGAGATCAGTATAATGCTGTTGCTTTCTTCCAAAAGATAGACTTAGATGTGATCAGCAAGAGAAAGAGAAGAATCAAAAATGATGGTTCTTTTTGTTTTTTTGGCTTGATTAATTGTGCAGTTGCTTCATATCAAGGAAGTGAGGTTTACAGTGACTGGTCTTTGTTGTCATATCTGGGTGTGCTTCACCTCTCCATTTCTACCTCACACAGTTCTAAATCAACCCCTCTCCTGCTTCCACTCCCCTTCCTCACAAGCCCCACACCTCCAACTGTACACACACACACATACACACACACACACACACACACAAACACACACACCCTGTCCTCACCTGGCCATTTCTTAGCTCGTTTCTAGGACATCTCTTCCAATGATTTAGGCCCATGGAGATGCCTCCTTTATTTAGAACATTAGTTCTGAAAAGACCTCAGAGATTGCCATCTCTGACTCCCTCATTTTATAACTGGGAAACTGAGAAAGACTCAAAGAGATAGATTTGCCTATTCAAGGGACTGGTCTTTGTTGTCATATCTGGGTGTGCTTCACCTCTCCATTTCTACCTCACACATCTAAATCAATCCCTCTCCTGCTTCCACTCCCCTTCCTCACAAGCCCCACACCTCCAACTGTACACACACACACATACACACACACACACACACACACAAACACACACACCCTGTCCTCACCTGGCCATTTCTTAGCTCGTTTCTAGGACATCTCTTCCAATGATTTAGGCCCATGGAGATGCCTCCTTTATTTAGAACATTAGTTCTGAAAAGACCTCAGAGATTGCCATCTCTGACTCCCTCATTTTATAACTGGGAAACTGAGAAAGACTCAAAGAGATAGATTTGCCTATTCAAGGTCACACAGCTAATTAGTGGCAAAACCAGGAATAGAGGATAAACGCCTCTTGATTCCCAATCAAATTCTCTTTCCTCTAATCCAGGCTGCCTGTGCCTATACAGTCTTTCTTTTTCAATCGGCACTTTATGACAAAGTGTTCAGTTCCCTCGTTTGTTCGCTCTATACCTTCTTTGACTCCCTAGATAAGGTCGGAGACTGTGTCATCATTTGGCATTACACACAGTGCTGACTCTATTACTCAAGGCTATTCAATACACTTAGGGGCTGGCTGATTGATTATGCCGTAGTCTCACATTTGCATATCTAACCTCTCATGTTTTTAAGTCTACAATCTGAATTTACATAGCAGTCAGGTATATCCAGCTCTCGTCTGCTCTAAATAAAAAGTAAAATCTTGCTCATTTTATATATTTCTTATTATCAAATGCTGTTACTATATCTAGTCCACCCAGCATAAAGGAAATTACAGTCTCTGTATTCTCTGGTTTCTTTTACCATCTCTGCACAAACTCGGTTGGCCTCTAGTCTTAGATTCTGTCTACTTACTACTAAATCCAGGACATCCCATTAGTGATCGATGACCTAATCCTTTTAATATGACTTCCAAGAAGTCTTCCGTATTACATATGCTCCCTCAAATTGGAGGCAGGGATGTAGTAGGGAGGGGAAAGATCTACTAAATTCTTTGAAAATACATTTTGAGTTTAGAAACAAGTAAGTCATAGCTATGCAGAAATGTGTTCTCCAGCATTTTAGGAATACAGCCAGGACCTGTCCTCTGTTTACTCTCGTTGTTGTAAAAAGCTCATGCTTTTTATCTGTTCCATCTGACGACCATACTACCTTTTGCCTTGGACACACTTTCACAGCTCACAGACTGCTAAAGTACTATAAGAAAGAGCTATACCCAAATGTTAACATTGGGCTTCCAAGTGGAATCAAGAGAGGAAAGACTGCTCACCAGAATTCCACCTTAATTGCCAGCCTCATTCCAGATAACCAATGGCTCCCTTTGAAACCGAGACCTTAGGTCCCTCTTGTTTTGTTGTTGCTGTTCCATATTCTCCAGATATTGCTGGGTTTGTAAATGGCCTGTAACAAATGATTATTCACACATACACATTTCATCTCACAGACACTTTCGGAATTAGTATTTTAACTAGCAAGTCATGTTAATAACTAGATTCATCAGCTTAGGGAGTGAGAGAGCTGACGTAGGGGGTGAGAGATCAGACCTGAGCAAAGCCTTCATCTTCTATTTATCTGTATGACATTGGGCAAAGAGTTTAACCTTCCCAAACCTCAGTTTCCTCACTCATTATTTAGGGATTAACAATATCTCCAAATAGGGTTGTTATGAAAACGTAAGGATTTAGGGCACGTGAACCTTTTAGCATAGTCCTGGTATACAGTGACTCTCAATAATTACAAGCTGCTCTTAGCATTACTGATGTTGTCGCTATAAAATAAAATGTCCCTAGAAGTTATAATAGTGATGGACAGAATCAGAACAAGTTTCCTTCACTGACTTTCTGATGTAGCGAAGGAAACAAAAGAAACTCTGGGAAAAGTTGGAAACTGTGTAAGCTTCCCCCCTCCCTGTGGGTGGCATGACCGATTGAAAAGGCTAATTGAGCAGCAACCCCAGATAACTTCAGGGATGATAAGTTTCATGAGCATTATCTAGAAACTTTATCTTGCCAACAAAAATAAGCAGGGTCTCCTACAAAAAGAGTTTAAAATCTGGTCACTAAGCAGTGTTTTGAACAGCAAATACAGATGGACAGCAATATTTACGGTCAATTTACCAGAATCAGGTATCAGATGACCTCTGACACTAGCCATCGCTTACTAAAGAGCTAATTAGCTGTAAAAATGAGGTGACAAGTCAATTGTATCAGCACAAAGGATGAATTTGTCATGTGGGATTTTGCTGGTAGTAAGGCCTGCCATTACAGCTTCTGGGTGGCTACTTTGCTTACAAAAGAAGCTAACTTTCCCTTAGGGGAAGAAGGAGGTTGTACGCACAATCAGAGTGAGGGTGTGACACAAACAGTAACTTCAAGGACCAGGAGATATAAGGCCTCTGTCCCCGGCAAGCTAGGGAATGCCAACTTCATTAAGTCTATATTTAACAACTGCTAGAAACACTATCTTGCGTATTAATAAAAACGCTATTGTTATTTACTACGTTTTCCCTGGCTCTAGCCAGAAAAACTAAATTTTGTTTTCCATAATGCATAATTTTCCCCCTGATTCTTAATTCATATGTGTTCATTGAGATGTTGGAAACCAAAGAAAATGTAAAAGGAGGGGGAAAAATCATCTATAAGTCCCTCATTCCTAAATAATCAATGTTAACATTTGGGTATGGCTCTTCCTTACAGTACTTTAGTAAACAAATTTGAAATAAAATTGTATACACAGTTTATGGTCTCCACATTATACCAAAAAAACATATTTTTTTGTTATTAACTATTTTCAGCAATATGATTTAAACCATTTTAATGATATTTCATCATATGGCTATATCACAATAATCCAGGTGTTTCCAAGTTCTCTAACTTTCAGAGGTCACTCTTTAACACTGAAATAATAACTATTTAATTCCAACCTGCCATGCAAGATATTCAGATTTTCTTACTCAATACTATGTGAGAATTCCCAAAGATGCTTATCTGTTCCTAAAGTAAATGTCCTATCTCTCATTTTAACCACAGCCTATGCCCACACTTTAGCCAGCTCAGCTCCTAACCATTGTTCTCTGTTCTAGCACAGACCATTACTCAAAGACACTTGGGTCTCATATCCCCTTAAAGTAGAATAGCCATCATGAGCCAGGCTTAGAGGAAAAGATCAAGGCTGGGTAGAGAAGATATGCTCCTTTATTCCTCTGTCCTCACGGTGAACACAGGCCACTCCTTTAAGTTCCTGAAGTCCAGCTAAAATCAGGCTGTAACATTACACGGAATTTTAATTAAGGCTTGTGATTAATATGAGTACAATACAGAATGATTTACTACCAGGTAGGTTCTTCTTGGATTCTTCACATGGAAAGAGCCAACAGCAGAAATTTCTAAACATATCCATCCCCAATATCCTGGCCCCATCTACTCATTTGGCTTCAGAGAAAGAATAATGTTTTCCTTCCCCCATTCCAAAACACCCTAGTTTCTTTCCAAGAATAACTGAGAGTGAAAACCCATGTTTTTCAGAGAAAACTTCCATCTCCACTCAGAAGATTTGGCCTGGCATTCATGGACCGACAAGGTGATCACAGAGTTGACCCAGCATTTCCCAAAGTCTGGATTATGTATGTTAGGAAGCACTGTGCCAAAATCAAGCCTACTATTTCACATTTTTCTCCAGAAGAGGTCAACATAAAAGTCCCTCCTAGTTTGGTCTGGTCTCACCATATCCTGAAACCAAAAATTTAGAAAAACTACACATAGCCATCTCTCAAGAACTGCAAAAGTTTTGAAGCACCAACCAAATAAAATTTACATTAGAGAAAAAGTATTTCTATTGATTTCCAGATTCACTATTGATAAAGATTTATCCAATTTACAGAGGTAGGACATTTTATATCTTAGCCTGAAGAACCTGCATTCAAGTTCATGGTGACTTCACAGTTTTTTCTCAAGAACAACCGAAAAATGATCCATCTACATGTGATGCCTCTACTTGTAAATAAAAACTGGTAGCAATAACTGACTGATACTTTTACAGCGTTAAAAGCACTGAAAGACCTTAAGAGGGCAGATGTACCTACTGTCCAGTATAATAAAGATATCATAGGGCAAAGTTTGTGCAGTTTGCTAGCAGCCTATTACAAAAGATTTAGGGTTCTTAAGCTGTGACACAAACCCACTACGTGAGCAACATCCATCTAGACCCCTCCAAATGGCCCCATGGGACTTGGAGGTCAAGGTGAACAAACAAGAACTTGAAACCTATGCTACATGCTTGCTGAAGTAGTAAAGTCTTTTGCCTCTGATCCAGTAGTCTCTTGTCTTCTTCGAAAATCCATGAAACTATGGCAAACTAACAGGTTAGCTTGTATGTCGAACAAAATTTCAGATACTTCAAGTTTCTTGACATTATTCTACCTTCAAAGTCAATAATTCCATTTATGAGAATATTTCACTCAACACAATACCATTTTTATTTTCCTCCTTTTTTTTCCTCCCCACCCAAGTCATGTTGAGTCAGTCAGAGGTAACTAAGCCTGTGAGGCTGATGGATGGTTTCAGCTCCTGGAACTATGCAGAGCAGAAGCTCTGACTCAATCGAAACGCTACTATTATTTCTTACAGCCTTGGTCCCAGCTGAAGCCTGGAAGAAATCAAGCTCTAAGGAAACATCTCAGAGGCTGCTCTTCATGCTTCAATGGAAATGTCAGGACACACTCCTGGATTATGTGCCAGAGAAAGTTACCTGAGCCTCATACTGAAATATCAACAGTCCCAGAACATGGAAGTTGGAAACTAAAATGGCTACCTGAAAATTTAATAAAAATTGTATGCATAATCAAATTTCTAGCAGAATACAAAATAAAGTTAATCCAGACAACATAAGAGGCAGAATGAAAAATCTAAGTAAAAACAAGTTTTTTTTTAATTCTTATCCTCTCTTAATACTATTTAAAACAAGTTTTTTGACAGCTCAAAATCAGAATAGAGATATAGATTTTACATATTACATTACCCATCAAAATAACAGTCATCATTGAAATAAGACCAAGAGGCATAGGCAATATAGAAAGGCAAATAAAAACATGCTTGAGCCTCAGAAAAAATTTTAAAAACCTCCAGTAATCAATTCTCAAAGTTACCCATAGCAGATGAAAACAGTCACCTCACAGCACCAGCTCTGCGTGGCACGGCACAATTGTTAATTTTACTGCGCATTCCAGGCACCATCTTGCTGTTGTCATTGGATCTCCCCAAGAAGTCATTGTGGCTTGTGGCCAAGTACCATTCAGGAGAAACTGGTAACTCCAGTTTAAGCAACCTCGGTATGAGCAAATCGACTAACATAATAGACATTGGTGGCTATTTCTTCTATTACCAGAGAAGAATTTGCTTTTAAATAAATGTTCTCCACAGGTTTTCTTTAAATAGCAAGAACCCAATGTGCCTAAATGTTTGTTTACTATCTTGTAAGCCCCCAAGTTCACAGGCAGGGATATAAGAAGCTGACTAAAGATTAGTTGAAACTGAAGCTGAAGCACTTCTGAAATAATAATTATGAAAAAGTAATTACATTAAAATGACTCAGTGTTTCGGAAATATGCCAAATACTTAAAATGAATAATGCCTTTTACCTTCTCCCTCAAAACCTGTTAGCCAAAGTGACAAAGAGTTTAACAGAAGATGTACTACTGCTGAAAAATCTAGTATCACAGACTCACAGAGTTAACCTTAAGCTCATCTCTTCAATTGACTCATTTTATAATCTCAAATCCAGAAAGTTTAAGTGATTTCCTGCCAGATAATCAGACTTCCATACCATTTTTTCATAGTATTTGTTTATTTTTATTCAAATTACATAATAAATATTGTGCTTGTTGCAGAATATTTGAAAAATGCATAAAGGCACAAATAAAGAAAAAATTATTCATAATCTATGCACCCCAACGTTAGCTGCTATTAATATTCCAATGATTTTCCTATGTGTTTTTTTACAAAATTAGAATCATGATGCAGACAGTTTTGTGCCTTGCTTTTGTTTTCAAATAATGATATATTATGAACTTTTCTATTGCATCAAATATTATTTTACCGACTCATTCTTAAAAACTACATAGTATTTTGGAATATGAATATATAATCAATTAACTACACCTCTTTTGTAGGACTAGTTATTTTCAATATTTTATTATTAGAAACAGTGTGCTCAAGAGATACGAATTTCTATGCACATTCTATTTCTTTGGAATACATTATTAAAAGTGAAATTGCTGGTTTAAGTTGTAAAAACTTTAAACTACCAACTCCACTGCCCCAAAAAGTTGTATATCAACTTCTGCCATGCTCTCGTCAATGATAGTCATTATTTTTTAAACTCTTTTCCTAATTGATAAGCAAAAAGAATGGTAGTTTGCTGATTTGCTTTTATTTAATTACTGAAGCTTGATTTTATTTCAAGTTTATTGGCCATCTGAATTTTATCTTTTTTAAATTGTCCAAAGTTCATTTTTATGTTTTCCAATTTATCACATGTGCAAGGAATTAAGATTTTGTTTCAACATCGCATTTGTATGTTTTTGTTTTGTTTGTTCTTACTATTATATGCTATGGCTTTATAATGAAAAAGTTAAGCAATTGTACATGTTTATTTGTTAGTGACCAAGTAGGGCCTAGGAACCAGAACTTCAATTCCAAGAACAATGTCCTACTATGCTTAATTCTGGCCCCCAAAAGTTTCCAAAAAAGCAATAGGTTCTGCTTTATTTGTTGGAGAAACTGTAGTAATATATAATTAACCACTGCCTAGATCTTCTCTGACCTCCAAAAAATATAAAAATCTACATGCTAATAATTTATCCTATTGCAAATGGAAGTTTCAGTAATCATTTTGCAAAATTATCTTATTGTTGTCTTAAGGAAAAACTAAAAATTCCCATGGATCTTCTCTCCTACAAACACAAGTTCAGGAAAAAAATGCCTCAGTACCAACTGAGGTCACACATTATCACTATGACCATTCCTGCCCATCGCTGGCAAGGTCTTCTGTGACTAGAATTATCCTTAGGAGATATATGGGTGGCGGGGCCACGAGTCCACCTCAAAAGAAACCTTTTTACCTTTGAACAACAAATGTGTATTTCACTCTCCTTTTTCCCTGGTTCTTCTAGAAGCTTTTGTGTTATTTTATAATGTAACTCTTCCCTGTCATTCTGTATTTTTCTGAGCAGTAAACAGGAAAGATATAGTGACTCATATATTAAATAAATATGGCTAGCCTTTAGATAAAACACTGAGGCAAAGAAAGAAAGAAGCCACGACTATTTAAAAACACAAACAGACTCCAAATGAAGAACATTTAACTAGCAGCTTTTGGTCAAGTGGAAGCATCTTTTTATTTTGCACAGTGGAAGGATGGCATGTAGATGGTGGATAAATTTATAATAATAGCTCATTTGGATATGTTAGAAGCTCAGGATAAAAAAAGTTTAAAACGAATAAGATCTCTCTGTTTCAGATGCTCCTGACACCGTTGTCCCGCAGAACTGGAGTCCTCTACCTGAAAGGTAATTCTACCTGCAAAATGGGTAGAATTTCCCCAGAGCTCAAATATGTTTCTCCCCTTATTGCCTCAGAAAATAAAATTAAGGGGCGGGGCGAAAGAAGAACTCAAAACTACATTCCCCTTTGCAAGTTTTTATCCAATTCTGTCTCACCTAGCCACTAATAACATTGAATACATATGGTAGAAAGGCAAAAATTCAATAAGTATCTCACAAAACACTTTATGAGATGTGACAAGTCATTACTTTCCCTAGTAATTATTTTAAGTGCATATCTTATGATTTCATAACATTTGTACATTAATATTCTCTCTTTAAAAATGTTTTTAAAAAGTTTAAAATTGGAATTAACTTTTTATTCACTGTAATCCTGTACATACAGTCAAAAATTCCTTCATTTCATGTAAAGCTTCTGTAAGCAGAAAAGGGAAATAGAGAATTGAGATAATTGTTGAGATGAAATTATTAGTTTTAGTTGGGAATAATCATGTAAACATGAAAAGTAAAGTGGAAAATTAAAACAATCATCCAGAATAGCCAAAGTGGGAAAAAGTCACTTGCAACTCTGACATTGCCTCAGGTTTTCATTGCATTTTCATGATAGATATGGTGTTAATTACTTCTCCAACATGACTTCTAATACAGGAAAATTGAATAGGTTGGCATATCTCTCACAAGGCACTATAAGCCTATCTCCAAAGTGCCTTCAATGAGGGAAAAAGTGAAGAGGCAGTTTTTCCAAATGTAGGTGCATTCGAGGAGGGCAAACAGAAATAGGGAACATTTGTTTTCTAAGCCTTCTTTCCCAAACTTGTTTTTAAGGTTTTATGGCAAGAAAGCATGTGCTTTTCTCTTGCTATTGGGCTTTCAGATGATTTTTCTACACAGAAAAGAAGCCTCTGGCATTTTTCACATTGCAACCAGCAGTTGCTTGGCTGCGCTATCAAAGCAGGCCCAGCATATCCTCTTGAATGGAGCATCCAAGACCCACCACAGACTCCGTCTGTACTAATGAACTAAGAGCACAGATTCCACTGGGCCCTAGCAAGGCAGCAGGGGGGACATAAAATCTCACAGAGATGGGACCAGGCTTTGGCCATAAAGAATCAGCTTGTCTTAGCAGGTGCTGTAAGTCCCAACATCTGCTGGCCATATAAAACAAAGTGGCGAACGGACAGACAGTGTGAAAATACACTGTTATTTTGTTACTCTTCTTGGCATTGACCAGGGTTTGGTGCTTTTTCTGTTGTTTTTTATATTGAGCGAATAGTAGAGTCGGATCAACTTCTGCCCTAAATTTATTTTAACATAATAATATCTAGAACTGATAGCACAGAAAGTCTTATGCCAGAGAATATATTAAAACAGTAATCTTAGTGAAACTGATGGGATTCATCTCCCAATGGAAGAAACAAGCAAACCGCTTATACTGATCCAGGCAGCACTTGAAAGAAAACAAAATGACAGAGGGCCATCGCCTTTGCATGTAGAGAAGGCCAGTGTAAACCATTAAGGATTCAGGCTTCCAAGTCAGAAGGATCTGGGTTCAAATCTTCAATCAGTTGTTTACCAAATACTTAACTTCACTGAAATTCAGTTTCTCTCTTGTATAAAATGGGAATGAAAATGCCTTCCTCACAGAACTATGAGCATATTCAAATAAAATAGTATTGTTAAGCACTCAGAACAGAGTCTAAAATAAAGTGAGCATTCAATAAATGGTACCATATTGTTGTTGTTACTATTGATTATTTATTTGTACCCTAGTTTGTCTAAAAATAGATTTAAGATGGCCTATAAAGATAAATAAAAAGGAGCAAATAGACACAAGTCAGTAGATGGAAAGAAAATAAAGAGGCAAATATAAGGGAAAGTTTTTAAAAAGAATCCATTTTGACTTTATGGTTCAATCATATTAAAATTAGCATTTCTTCATGAACTACTCATCAAATACACAGCAACTAAAACCAAGGAACAATTTAGCAACATTAAAGTGACTCCTGGGAAGACTAAAAACTTCATTTTTATTTCACTTCAGGTCACAGACTTTTGCTCTTACTCCCATGAAAATACCAGTCATCAGGAAACAGGCTACTATAAATTTTAGTGGCTAGGGCACACGTACCAGGATGCAGAATAATGTGGCCTCCACTGATTCTGGCCTAAAAGAGCCAATCCAAACTTCTCTTTCACTTTGCACTTAGGCTTTTCCACTCCCACCCCTTCACTGATTTCTATGCATATCAGGGTATTTAACACTGCACTGTAATTTAGTGAGACCTCAAAAAATAAGATCTTATAATATATTTCATTTTAGAAAAGGTACATCACATCACCTACAGTGTCAGATCTCCAGGGAGGTGAAGCATCTCAGCATGTAAATTTACACAATCTACTTTTGAATATTAATTATGTATCGCACTACCTCCTTACATAATTATTTTGCTATAAATTTTGTTACAGCAAGCTGTAGGATTAGCATTTTAAAGACTTGGTGGAGATGGGAGTTCAACCAATAAAGAAGCCTCCTGTTGAGATACACTTTAATTTGTGCTGTTCAAAGTCCATGTTTATTCCGACAGACTGAGAATTGAGAACACTGTATCATGGAGATGAGAAAAGAGGTTTCCTCTTGTATGCAAAGTCCAGTTGAATGGCTTCGGTTCCCTGGAACCTTCTGTCAAGAAATGTCCTAAAGCAATATGTAAACTCAATTAGAAAGAATTCTACCAATAGCATCTATCATGGGCAGAGGAATGAGGCGATGGGGTATAATTTGCCTTTCTTGCCATATATCTAGGCCTACAAATCTCATGTATCAATTTAAAGCCATGGAAAGTTGCTCAGTAGAATTTTAAATGCTAGCCCAACCAGTTCCTCCAAACCTGTGGAACCCTTGCCACTCTTTCACGTTGTCATGCCCAGTAAAAAACAGTGCAGGTGAATCCTGAGCTGGGGCTCACACAGCCAAAAGGAGCCAGATGAAAATACTATTGAGCACAGGAAGTCACCCCGGGAAAGTACCAGAAGGTAGATGAGGAAGACAGATTAAGAGGGGAAGTGGTTATAACTATACCTCTCAAATATGCTTTCTATTATTGAGCAAAGATATTATTGAGCAAAATATACCTTTGACAAGTGAAGCAAAGAAGATATGATTCAGACTGATCATGTAGAATTATGATTCAGACTGGTCATGAATTAGTTCTGAACAGAAATGCTTCCTTTTAAGCAAATATATTACTAACACCCACATCAAGCTGGGCTAGCCTGACATTGGACTGTGCCTATAATCACAGCCAGTTCATCACTTCTCTCTCTCATTGGCCAGCACCTTTACAGTAACTATGGAGACTAACTAGTTCATAGGTTCAGCCTGGCAGCCTTTCCAAATATCTCTAAGAGCCACAAAAGGTTGGGGGCAAAATCTTTGGCCTCTTTTCCTGAGTTGCAGACTGTGTGTTTCTCAGCTCACATGGATGTTTTCCTTTATTGTAACTGGGTAGGAGACAAAGGGGTGCCCAGGCAAGCTTGAGATTAAAAATGAAATCTTGTCATTTCAAAATGATCATTAAAGGAAGAAATACTGCCCCAATACTTTTTATATCTATCCTTATTTAAAATTCTTTCCTAAAATAAATAGCTAGAAACATGAAGGGTCACCTATTGATGATTCTGTTTATATAAAATATCCAGAACAAGTTAATCTATAGAGACAGAAAGTAAATTAATAGTTGCTAGGGACTGGGTAGAATAGGGATTGACTGACTAATAGGGTGCATCTCCTTATGGGGGTGAAAAATATGTCTTAGAAATCAATGGAAGTGATGGTTATATGACATTGTGAATGTACTAAATGCCCTTAAATAAATGCACACTTTAAGATGGTTAATTTTATGTTATGTAAATTTCACCTCAATTTTTTAAAAGACAATTTAGGAGGACATTTGGTGAAAACTAAATATAAACTGGATATTAAATGGCATTGTGGAATTACAGATTTTCTTAGATGCTATGACAATGAGATTTTTAAATTTTTTTTCAAACATGCATGTGGAAAAAGACAACAAAAGTGAAAATAGACAACTGATACATCAAACTAAAAAGCTTCTGCACAGCAAAGAAAAAAATCAACAGAATAAAAAGATGACCTGCAGAATAAGAGAAAATATTTACAGCCATATATCTGTTAAGAGGTTAATATTCAAAATATATAAGAAACTTCTACAACTCAATAGCAAAAAACAAATAACCAGATAAAAAATGGGCAAAGGACTTGAGCAGACATCTCTCTAAAGATATACAACAGACATCTCTCCAAAGATATACAAACAGGTATATGAAAAAGTGCTCAAAATCACTAATTATTAAGGAAATGCAAATTGAAACCACAATAAGATATCACTTCACACATTGGGTGGCTTTATTTTTAAAAAAGCAGTGGCAAGGATATGGAGAAATTGGAAACCTGGTACACTGCTAGTGAGAATGTAAAATGATACAGCCACTATGTAAAACAGTATGGAGGTTCCTCAAAAAATTAAAAAGAGAACTACCTTATATCCAGCAATCTCATGTTTGGCTATTTATCCAAAAGAATTGAAATAAGGATCTCAGAACGATATCTGCATTCTCATGTTCATTGCAACATTATTCAGAATAGCCAATATACAGAAACAACCCAAACGTCTACTGACAGATAAAGAAAATGTAACACGCACACACACGCAATGGATATTATTCATTCTTTAAACAGAAGGAAATCCTGCCATATGTGACAAGATGGATGAACATGAAGGGCATTATGCTAAGTGAAATAGGCCAGTCACAGAAAGGCAAATACTGCATGCTTCCACTTATGTAAGGTATCTAACATAATCAAACTCATAGAAGCATAAAATAGAATGGTGGTTGCCACGGGCTGGGGGAAGGGAAATGAGGAATTATCCAACAAGTAAGGATGAGTAAATTCTAGAGATCTGTGGTACAACATCCTGCCTCGAGTTAACAATGCTATATTGTGCACTTAAAAATGTTAAGAGAGTAGTTCTAATGTTAAGTGTTCTTACCCCGCCTCAAACACACACACACACACGAACATGGAGGACATGAGGGATCTTTCAGAGGTAATGTATATGTTTATTACCGTGATTTGGATGATGGCTTCATGGGTGTATGCATACGTCCAAATTCATCAAATTGTATAAATTAAATATATGCAGTTTTTTATACATCAATTATACATCGATAAAGCTGTTAATTCAAAAAAAGATGTGTACAGAAGCCTGTAGGGTTAGTGTCATGATAATCTGCAACTTACTTTCTAATAGTTTAGCAAAGACTTCTGTATAGAGATTAAAGAAAAATATTTTATTTTTAATTTTTTAGGTATCTTTTAAATTTTATTTTTGATTATAGTTGATATAAAACACAATATTATATCAATTTCAGTGCACAACATAGTGATTCAACATTTATATACCTTACAAACTGATGACAAGTCTAGTAACTATCATGGTGCATAATTATTACAATATTATTAACTCTATTCCTTGTGCTGTATATTACATCCTTGTGACTTATTTTCTAACTGGAAGTTTGTACTTCTTAATCCCTTCTCCCTTTTCCATCCAACCCCTCTCCCTTACCCCTGGCAATCATCTGTTTGTTCTCTGTAAAAGAAAAATATTTTAGACTCTTGAATCTAAGTGGAGGCTACAAGGCTATTTAATTTGCTATCCTTTTAACATTTCAATATGTTGAAAATTTTGAAAATAAATATTGGGAGAAATTTTTCAATGTTCTCCTAAAATTTAGAGTGAAGTTCAAGGCTCTTATTAATCAATAAATTAATTAGTTAAGTAATGTAAAAAAAATTTTGAGCAACTATTAGATTCCAGATGCTGTGCTAGGTGATCAGGATATAATAATGAACAAAATAGATGCAACTATGATCACAGCCCAATGAGGGAACCCATAAATAATTAGGCAGCACAATACGAGCTATGGTGGGAAGATACAAGATGCCAAGGGAATGCAAAAGAAGGAGTTGAGAGTCAAGAAAACTTCCCAGAGGATAGAAAACAAAGACTGAGACTGGAAGGACCTTATTCAGAGTCAGCCATGTAAAAAGAGAAAAAGAGCATCAAGGTAAAACCAGTGGAATAAAGGCCTAAAGGGAGATTCTGGGCCAGAGTCTGCAAATCAAAATGCCCCAGGAGCCAGACAAATAGCACAAATGAATGAAAACAGGAAGCAGCCCCATTTAAAAGAGGCTATACAGTACAGGGGGCACTGCCACTCAACTCCAGGCAACAGGAAGCCAAGTAGGAAGAGAAAATCAAGAATCAGGGAGGTCAAGTGATCACCCTTCTTGTAGATAAGTCCCAGTCCAGGGCAATTCCACTCCCTTGTCCTGGCTTTGTAGCTCTTTCCTAATGGGAGGAAGGTGGCAGCCAAACTGTGTTCAAGGCATTAGAAAAACACCAAGGCTAGGGAGATAACCATGACCCTGACCACTAGCCAGGCATAGATTAATATGTGTCCTCATGCGATCTAGGGCCCCTCACTGTGCATATATTTTATTTTCTTTTAAATATAGCCGGAGAGAGGGGTGCAGATATGGGGCGGTAATTCTTAGAGCTGAAAGTCTTAGTATTCTAGGTCAGATTGTCATTCTAGAGCCTAGCAAAATGATGAGGGTTCACAATTTTGTTTTTTTGTTTTGTTTTGTTTTGTTTTGTCTTGCTTGCCTGACTGTAGCCAGATCAATGATAACTCTAATTGGAGACCTGAGAAAAAAAAGTCCTTTCTCTTTTCCTTATTTTTGCTATAGGGCAGGCAAAGGTGGAGATAAGACAAAGGAGTGAGGTTTTAGAGAAAAAGAATACTTCAGAAACATTAAAGTTAATATGGTGTTTGGCCTTTCAGAAATAAATAAATTAAGCTAAACTGTTAGGAGTTACCCTTTTTCCAAGGCTACCCTTTTCAGTAAGGGTTAAGATTAATGGATTTGGAAGAATTTGGCAGGTTGGGGAAGTATCCAGTACTGTATTTAAGATATTATACTAGGAGTCTTGAGGGGCTTCTGCAAAATCCGTGATAGTCTCTTGTGCCCAGTGAGACTCCAGGACATCTATGAAGACCTGGGGCGCCCACTTTACAGTTAGCGCTCTTGAAGAAAATTCTCCCCATTTCCTATCTTGAAATACATCTCTTGGTGGGTTATTTTATTCTATTCTGGGGCCTGAGAAGAAGCCTGGCTGCTAATTCACAGCTCCAGCCCTTTGAAGTGCCATCGATATTCCAAACTTAGGGAGTCTCCCGCATCATAATGGAATCTTCAACCCGCCCCCAGCCACACTACAAATAAACTTGCCCCAGCGAACCTGTGAGCGGGCCCTGCGCACCAACGCCAGCCAACATCTGAGAAAAGGGCCCGGGCAGCATAAGCTTTGCAAAGGAAAATAAAATCCTCAGCGTGGAGTCTCAAACAAGAAAAACAGTGAGATATTTAAACCTGACCATTTCTTTTTAAAGACTTGGGTGTTCTTCAGAAAGGGAATTTCCCTCCCACCTCAGAAGGGTCCAAAGTGTTACTCATATTATTTACAGAGCTTTGATGTGTGTCTCCAAAGTTTGAGTTCAGCTCTGAGGAATGTGAAGGTCAAATCATTTTCCCTTTCTGATGAAGGAAGGCTGTGAATTTAATACCACAATTTATTCAAAACAAGAAAATACACTGAGGCACTATGAACGCACAACAGCAGACGGCTGGAACTATATCATACTCCAAAGAGTTTATACGGTTTGGCCAACAGTGGTGATAGGTTTAATGAGCCTCCTGGTTAAGCCATTCCTACCAGCCTCAGCACCTGTAAAATGTAAGACACTTTGCTTTTAATAATAAAAATTGACTTAATTTATTTAAACACTGTTAGAGTCATCGTTTTCTAAAAGTAAAAATAATTAAAGATATATTTCTATATTACGTGTATATTTTATGAAAACTGAAGGTTAAATAGCACATCTGGGGCATCTGGTTTTTCCTGGTAAACCTCCAGGTGACCTCCCTACAGTTGCTTTCTTTACGGAGCTCAAAGCACTTTGTTGACCTTGGAATGTCCTTTCCACGTAGGAGGATGCTCTCCCTGGTCTCCAGTGATAGCAAGACATTCACAGGCTAAAGACCAAAAGGCTTGGCTTACAGGCAGTCAGTGCTGAGTGAACATCCCGAACTGTCCTCTCAGCTGGAATGACATGAGAATATTTTGGACTATATGACTCAAAGGTGCTACTATTACATACTTGAATAGGCTACAAAGGGTCCAACGTTCTAAGTCAAATTTGTACCTTCACTTCCACATCTGTAAAATGGGATTAATAATATCTATCATACATCTTTTGTATAACACTTTATTGCCCTTATATGTTTACATAGCTGTCTAACCCTATTAGTTGGTATATAGCTGAATTAGCATTCTTGGTTGAATAAATATTGAATGACCTGGCACTGTGCTCATAGCTTTATTTATTTGATTCTCACAAAAAAGCACTCGGGTCGTGTATAATTATTAACGACACAGAAAAGTAATAATTAAAATAGTTAAGTAACTTGTCTGACTTCATAAACTAGTTGGAATCAGGGTTCCAGGCAAAGCACTCTGCCTTTAAAGCTTATGCTCATTACCAGGATACCACTTCTTATTCTTGGCCAGCTCAGATACTAACATATATAGTAGACATGTAAATTACATAAGTGTCATGTCATGTACTAAGAAGACTTGGTAACATGCATTTTCAGGTGATTTTATGTTTTGTTCCAGTCATTTAAAATAAATGTAGCTCACCTTGGGACACCCAAGCTAGGCCATGTCCTACACAACAAGTCTGCAATTGTCACAGTGAAATTCCTTCAGGTCCTTCTCCCTCCAGGTCATATCTGCTCCTCACTCTTGTCTTGCCTGGTTTCTTGACCTCATTTGGTGCTATTCCTTGACTCCAGCCTGCTATCTACTTGGTGACCTCATTTTGAACTCTCTCTACAGGAGGTCAGATACATCAGGGGTCTTTAAACTGGAATATGTGCACCCCCAGAAATACAAAAGAACTTTCCAAGGGATGTGTGGTCAGGGAAAGTTTTAATTGGTTGGAATGGGTTTCCAGATCCTCAACTTTCATGTAAATTCTCTCCTCAAACTAAAGTTGCTTGAGAGAAAGCTTATTGAAAAGCTCTTATTTCTTGCTTCCTTTTTCATTCTCCCTTTTCACAAGGTATGCTTTTCTCTTTTCCAGTCTTAGGGATGGTGCATGGCCCCAGGACATAGAGACCTCGAGGGTGCCTAGGACAGCAGGCATCTGGAAATATTCGTGTCTATCATATTTTCTAGTTCTTTCTTTCAGCCACAAGAAAGGAGGATCTGATTGAATTTCCAGCTGATGGATCATTAAAAATACTTTCTGATTATTAGGTTGGTTGTATATCAGAATTTCAGACCATTGGGAAATGTTGCTATCAGAAAATAGCTCCCTACCCATGTTGTCATTTATTAAATAAGTTTTTCAATGTTTTCATTTGTAAAAATGAAACCTAGGAATAGAAATGACGCTGAACTCTGTCTCATTCTAGCAATACTGAGACAACCAGAATTCAATTAAACTAAAATTTCATTGAACTAATTAAAAAATACAGCCCTAGTCATCTTATAAGAATTGTGTTTTCAATAAAAGTTTGTTTTTATTTATCAAAATGAATAACATTCTTATGTTTTTGACCAATTGTGAACTATTAATAATAATCATAGTAATTCAGTCAATAACATTTTAATATTTACAGCTTGATGGCTAACAGAAAAATTTAATTAAGATGTCTATATGTACATATTTTACAGCAGAGAATTATGATACAGGGTCTATGAGACTTTGAAACATAAATATATTACACAAAAATAAAGTTCTTTAGGGGAAGTGAAATGAAACTATCAAAAGAAAAACATATGATCTGAATGCTAAGCCTTTTAAAGGAGTTTATTTGTATAGTTTTAAATAGATGATGGTAGATATCAAATAGGTACTTAGAGATCATTAGATGCATTTTAAAGGGTAATGTAACAATTTTATATGAAAATTCAATATTTAGACTATTTTATTTAAAAAGTTAATATTTACAATGTGATGGAAATACATCCTTTGAACTATTCTATTTACACTTAAAATCTATAAGGAGATGCTAAAATTTTTTAATTTTCTTAACAGGTACATATGAGCAAATACTGAAGACCACTTTAAATGTAAAAGAGAAAGAAGCAATACTCATACTCCTCATCTGGCAAGCATATAACAGGTACTTAATAAATGTATATTAAATAGATGAATGCTAAAGCACTTTGTAAATTAAAAAATCACTCTACAAATATTAGAGCTGGTAATGCAGCATTGTCACACCCTATGCCTACATCAGCCATCACAAGAAATTTCATAGATCTAGTTCAGGATGAAATACTAGCACAGGACTACTCCTAGGCAGGACGTCATGATTTTCACTACATCTGACAGCCATCAAAAATCACCTGATTTTGCCCTCAAAGTGTGTCGTTACTGATAAACTCAATATTAAAATATTTCCCTTAACAAGTACTTTCAAATTAGTAGGAACTAGTGGAGCGCAAATCCCTTTGGAGTAGAATCTGGTAACATCTACTCAAATTACAAATGCGGTTATCCTTTTATTCAAAATTATACATCTAAGATTTTCTCTATAGATACACTTGGACTCATACAAAGTAACTCATTTTATAAAATATTGGAAAAAGATTAGTAACTATCCAAGTAGGATTAGTTAAATAAATTATGGTACATCTATACCATAGCATACTGTATAGCTGTAAAAAACAATTAATGTTTTGGAATATATTGTGAAATGGGAAGCAAATTCGAGATGCTTCATAGTGTTTATGGTATGCAAACCTCTGTGCAGAAAAGGTAAAGGAATAAGAATATACATATTTGTATCTGCTTGGACTGGCATAAGGAAACACTGGAGGAAGAAAAACAGGATCAAGAGGAACAGGGGTGATAAGGATAAGGTGGAAGTGAGACTTTTCAGTGTAAGCCTTTTATATCATTTTGATTCTGAGCTATGTATTACAATCGATTCAAATATAAAAAGTACAAAAAAAAGTTTTTACTAACCACAGTCCAGTGCTGAACCTGATATATTTTAATTAGTTGACCATATCTAAAAATATTTTCTGAATCAAGACTCAATATTGAAGTCCCTTGGACATGTTTTCTTTGTATGAAAGTGAATGCGTATTTTATTGATTTTGCTGCAGGAACAGTAATTGCTAAATTGGAACTCTATGAAATGTGTGCATATACCCCACAGCAGCTTAATTTATTTAATGGTTTTAAGTAATTTACAAAAGTGACTTAGGTTTTTTTGGCTAGCTCCCTATAGTTCTCCTTCCTTTCTCACTCCAATAGTCAATTGAGCCTGGTACATTTTGTTGAGCATACTCAAACGTAGGCCAGAACTATTTTAATGGCGCATTTAGTACCCATTTATAATAATGTTTTTAGTCATTAAAATGTACACTAGGGAGAGCCATGACAGCAGCACTAACTAATTACAGTCATGCAGAAACTGGAATGAAGAGAAGGAGGTCCAGCTCTCTCACACCTTATCTCAATTTTTCACCAGCATTTTGACCTCAACAAGACCGCCATTCCCTTGATCCCTCCATTCTCTGCTAGTCCATCAGCCCCCTCTGGCTTCATTTCCTTCCCTACTGAGCCAAGACCCCATGGTGCATCATTTCAACCCCTTTCTTGTCAGCACCTTCAATTTCCTCGACCCTTTGCCTTCTGCCACATATCCCAAGCCAACCTCCAATTCCAGATTCCCTCAGTAATCCATCTTCTCTATGCCTACACAGAGATTGCCAAGCACAGCTGGAGAGAATCACACAACCCTACAGACTGGTGCCACTGCAGATTTATGTTTTCTAATCTCAGCTGAATTCTCAACACCATTTTTCAACCTGGCCTGAGTCAGCTCCCACTCACATTCCCCTCCTTGTCCCATTCCTCTCCTCCCCTCATTCTGATGACCTTGCCCCACATTCTGAGAGAAATAAAGCTATTGGTGTGTGGTTTTTCTATCAGATCAGAAATGGTATAGGCTTTCTGGCCAGGTGGACCACAGGACAGAGTGTGAAACACGACTTACTACAGGCCCTGGGAACCATAACCATGACTGATTAAGAGCAACTACCTGAAATACTAGTCTTGTTTCACTCTAACCTCTCCTTTACCACCTATTCACCCCCTAATTCACTGTATTCTTGCTTCCACTTGCACCTCTTCACTGAAATTGTAGTTCCTTTGCTCTCTCATGATGTTTCTGGTCCTAATTAAATCTAAAGCCTACTTAGTTCTTATCTTTCTTGACTTCTTCATATATTTGACCACATTGACCACACCCTCTTCCTAGCCATCACTCTCTCCTTCATCGTCCTCTAGGGCAATTTTTGATCAATTTCTTTTCCTGACCTCTCCTTTCTTCACAATGGCTTAAATAACTATTTATGCTCCTTGTGCACTCCAAACGCACTCTACCCATTGGGCGACCTCCACTTCCTCTGGGCTTTATGACTTCCATATTCAGGCTGACCCTGTTCAAGACAAATTCAAGAGACTGGCTCCTACTCCAGGTATTTGCATAAACCCAGATAGATATTTCCTCTACACAAAAGCTGAAGCAATTAACAGAAGTCAGTCTCAACAACTTCCTCTGTACATGCATGTTTGGGCATGTCTTGTAAATGTCTCTCAAATACCATTTCTCTTCTTTGGCTTCATATCCTTCCTTTTGTTTCTTTCAAGATGCTATCATCTCTAACCTGGATGACTGTACAGCAGCAGTACCTGGTGCAGAGTCAACACTCAGTCAGCTCATTGTTGAATGAAGTAGTGAGTGAATGAACAAACTGGACTGAACCATAGTCTAATTATCTCTGGTCAATGCTATACAATGCAGGTATGGTCCTTTCTAAACAACAAACCTGACTATATCTTTTATCTGCTTAAATTTCTTTAAAGATTTGCCTTACCTAAAGATTTGCCTTTACATAAAGATTTGCCTTACCTAAAGATTTGCCTTACCTAAAGATTTGCCTTTACCAGAATAAAATCCAAAATCCTCATGTCTCTACCTCCTAACTACCTTTTCAACTTTGTTTCCCGTTATCCTCTCATAATAATAATATCTAACACTTACTACATGTAAGGCACTATTCTAAGCTCTTTAAACTGACTATCTCATATAAATGTCATTCTGCACCTATAAAGCATATACAATTTATTTTCTCACTTCTCAGATGTCAACATTGAAGCACAGAAAGACTGAGTTACTTCCCATGGTCATGCATCTAAAAAGTGGCAGACATTGGAGTCAAACCCAGCCTACTGACTCTTGAATCCATGCTTTACATTCAATGACCATTGCCCCACTTGCAAAATAAATCACTAGCTCCATCTTGTACCTGCTAAGCTCCTTAACTACTCCATGACTTTGGTCATGCTCTTCCAGAGGGACATTCAAGGTTCTAATCAAATTGTCCTTCCCTCACCATTCTATGGGCTACACTCCAATTTAACTCTCAGTGAACAAATAGACTTTACTTCTACTTGGAAGCCTACCCTGCCCTTCCCAGACTGTTACTGCTTCTCCACTGATGCCGTCACTTTTATACATAAATGTATTATAATAGTATACTGTATTGTGAATACAAATATGTCTCCCCACTAGCCTGTGAGCTTAGGGAACAGAGACTTTTTCTTATTCATCATGGAATACACTAGACCTAGTACAACACCTATACGTGGTAAGTCCTAATCAACGTTAAGTGAATGAATAGTGAATGATGCTTTAAGCTGATGATGATGATGATCAAGCTGCACACACATATGCCACCTCTTACATGAATAAATCTCAAAGTGGGACAGCCCTAAGTTTCAATGAGTGAGAACAAAAATCAAACCAGTTCAATTTATAAATATTTGCTGAATGTCTACTACAAATATCTTTTATTCTGGTTCATAAGACAGAAACCAGAAAATACAAGGGCAGCTCAGAGAAGATTCATGGCAATGCCAGGTAGAGAACCAAAATGTGAATGACACGAAATGATTAGTAAGTGAATAAAAACATTCCCTAAGTAATCATAGGGCTTCTCAGTGTATCCAGTGAATCTTTGAACAATCTATTTATTTGGTTTGTGCTATGTGCTACAGTGGTACAAATTATATGACAAAAGGCAATGGGAACTAACCATGTCTTGAGGACCTTAATATTTACTACATCCCTTTTGTGTAGCATTTTTCAGTTTTGCAATTATTTTCACATATAACATCTCATAGATGTTATTATTGCTAGAATTTTTGAATTAAACTTTGAAAGATTAAATCAAGCTCTTTCAAACTGCAAAAAAAAAAAAAAAATAGACGTGAAGTCCAAAGACTTAGATGAATTGTTCTGAGTCACATTGCCCCTGAAATTATGAAGAATTACCACCCCCCCCCATTTTACAGATAAGAAAATTGAGGCTCTAAGAATTTAAGTGATTCATCCTATTATCACATAGCTAATTAGTGGCAAGGTCAGTATTTAAATCTGTTTTCTGACTCAAAGCCTAGTGTTCTTTCTTCTTTATATCAGCTCAGCCAAGACCTCGAGAAACAAATGTTCTGGATCCATCATGCAGTCTCGTTGCCTGGAATTTCAGCTGCTGGAGCAAGGTCTTCACCAATTAAAAACCATCCTTACTTATTCCCTTTACTGCAAACTAGAAAAGAGAGTTCACGTGTCTACATGCAATATATTTAAATGTATGACTTTCAAAAAATGTACATTTTTTGAAAATAAAAAGTGATAATTTTTTTGTAATACAACATTAGTATTAATGTACTATTCTATTTCCTAAATAAAACAGAGACTTAGAAAGCTCTTCAAATACTAGCATTATATGCTACTATTTTAATTTCAGCTAAATGACCAATCAGAAATTAAAATAATGAACGACCACTTTCTTGGGGAAAAACAACTCAACCACTCCTTACAAGAGGGTCAGATTTTCTCCTGATATGGAAAAGTTATTGCCTGGAAGTAAATGTGTATGGATATGTGTACAAAATACTTATGCTGAAGTGACTATAGTTAGCATGTTTCATGCAACAGACTCATAGAATTATAACTTAGAGATAAAATCCAGTCTCCTCATTTTATAGGTAATTTTATTGCAGTAATTATCACTACTATTTATCAAGTGCCTACTATGTTCTTATTATGTACATACTATTCCTAAGTTTATGCTACAGCCATTCTATATGACTTGCACTATCTTGAATATATTATATTCCAGTTCCAAATGAAGACCAATGCAAACACACTCATTAGATCGCTGTTTGTGGCAGCAAAGAATTAAAGGTAACCTAAGTATCCATCAGTAGAGGAAATGTGTAAGTAAAATGAAGTAAATATAATCAATGGATATTGGCAGCAGTCAGAAGTTAGATAATACAAATAGGGCGCCATGAATATACCTGAAAAAAAAACAAACCTTTGGTTAAAATAGAATAAATGAAATGAGATTTATAGCCCATTAGTATTAAAGTCAATTAATAAATACCCACAAAACAGCACCATATGTTTTAAAAATATATACAGCTAACTAAAATTATGTGAAGACAGTTGATTAAATATAGAGTAAGTACTGGTAGAGCAAAGAAGAGGAACCAGAGAGAGTATCATGGGTCATAGGAAAATTATGAAATAAGAGAGAGGCTTGGACAGATGGTTACAGTGTGCGACAAAATGAGGAGGCTGTTTAACTCAATTCTGAGCACCTTAAGATCTAAAAAAAAGAGGAGAAGAAGAAAAGAATATAAATATAAAGTTGTCACCATTCTTCAAATTCAATTATACTATAGGATAAATAATTTCTTTATATATAATCATAAGACAAATTCTAGTACATATATTTTAAAGTTAGTTTTATTTCCAGTCTTTGTGATCAGACCTTATATAATGCATCACTCTTATCATAAAACAGAAAGTATTGTGGCTCTTAAATCTAATTTTTAAAAATTCCACAAAAGACTGCAAAAGTAGAGAACAAAACCCAGAAATACAAATGCTACTTTCTACAAAACCAAGAGAAATCTGTAACCATGAACCACAATATGTGAGGATGGGCTGCTAAAAGCAAGAAAGCTCAGTTAGGGGTGCTGAATGAAGAAGAGAAAGAAAAAAATGCCTATGGTTGTAAATCTCAAGCAAAACCCTTACTTAAAAAGAACAGCTTACTTATGTAGGAAAAATTAACATTTCCTTGTTTAGATTAATAGAAACAGTAAGTGAATACTGGGGTGGAAACATCCCTTGATAACAAGCAGAAAGAGGTAAAAATAATTACACAAACACAGGTTATTTGTTGAAAGCAGTAAGTCAATGTGAAAGATAGAAGAGAGACTGTTGTAAGCAGACCTATAGCTGCCAATCTCTACTAGCCGGGGAAAAATAAAGTCTAGAAGAAGTCATACAGTCAAGTCTACTGGTGAATCAGGAATACTGACCTGGACTGTCTTCCACTCTAAACTCCTGAGAACAGTGTTTCCAAGAAAAAAATTCAACACTTTTAAGAATAGAAAATTAAAAAAAAAAAAAAAAGGCACAGGATCAATGCAAAAATGGCATAAGAAAAAGAAGAAAGATGTTTTTAAAATAATGACAAAAAAAAACTCAGAAAAAGGTGATCTTAGATCTGGTGAGAATTGAAACCAAATATATGGCCTTAAATTTTAAAAGTTTAAAAACATATTTACTTGCATAAAAACAAGAGCTCAAAACAAATGCAGAGTTCAAGGAATATAAGGAAAGACATAAACATGAGTGGCGGACCTCAGAAAAAGAGTAAAAAATGATCACAAAAAGGCAGACCACATTAAAAGCAGCACAAAGAATAATAGAAACTGCTGAAAAAGAATAATGAACATGAAGGACAGGATAGACAAAAATAAGCAAAATGAAATAAAAATGAACAAGTGGTTAAAACAGATTAGAGAGAAAAAGTTATGTTTAAAAAAGATAAAAATGATCCAATATATTGATAATTGGTGTTTCTGAAGACCTGAACCCTCAAAAAAAAGGTAAAGTGTATATATATGTGTGTATATATATATATATATACACACACACATATATACACACTTTAAATTTACATATATATATAAATTTAATTAAAGCAAACTTCCCAAGAATAAGATTTGAATCTACAGATTTAAAAAGCAGACCACATCCCAGAAAATTTGATACGGAGTAGTTACATCAAACAAGTTTTATTGCAGATAACACTAAGCACTCTAGCTCTTTTTAGAAGAATTTAATACATGGGGATTATATGTTTGTACAAAAGTTGAAAGGACTATAGGAGTAGGCTCTAGACTGAACTTTCAGTGATGACTTCTAGAAAACTGGTCCATCAGGGAAGCTGCAACTTCTACCATAATCAAGAAATTGAGAAATAACAAAGAAGTTTCTCAGTGTGTAGACACCAGTTTGCCCAGATGCGGAGATCAGGACTTGTCTTAGTCTGTTTGGGCTGCCAAAACAAAAATACCAGAGACTAGGTGACTGAAACAACATTCATTTTTCACCGTTCTGAAAACTGGAAAGTCCAAGATCAAGGTACCAGCAGATTCCAAGTCTTGCTTCCTGGTCCATAGAGAGCAGTCTTTCTGCTATGTCCTACATGGTGGAATAATCAAGGGAGCTCTCTAGGGTCTCTTTTACAAGGGCTCTAATTTTTATTCATGAAGGACCCACACTCATGACTTAATAACCTCCCAAAAGCCCCACCTTCAAAGACCATCCCATCAGGGATTAGGTTTCGATATAAGAACTTTAGGGGTATGCAAACATTCTGCCCACATAGGAAGTCATTGCCATAACTGTTGGTTCTATTATCACAAAGAGTCAGCCATGGTCCGTGCCAGTCAAATGGTTGCTCCATCCACAGTTTCTTGACACCTCTAACTATAGGGATCAGACACTGACGTCTAGTACTGCCACCACAGAATAAAGCAAATACCTGCACTCCTGAGTTTTCCAGCAAAAAGAGCAGCAGAAGAAGGAGCTTTGTCTTTGGCCCTCTTCCACCTTCCAAATCACAGTTGGTTGCTTGATGGCAGCTAAATCACATGTAGAACCTGACCTTCAAGAATTTTAGGATATTCAGTCTTTAGTAGATGGAATGCTTAAAAGGAGTTGGAATGAAATTGAATGAAGCAATCTATAACACCTGCCACAGTGATTAACATGATAAATGTCCTAGTGAAACTATTGGATGTCAAAGTTCAATAAAAATAGAGAAGGCTCTTTTAAGCATCCAGAATACAGATCAAGTCACTTAAAAGGAAAAAAATATCAGGTTGTCCAAAAATAACATTAATAACATCAACATTAAATGCTAAAAGATAGAAGAGCTGTGCCTTTAAATTCCTTGAGAAAAGATCATGTGACTCAAGTATTCTATTTCCAGCTTAACTTTGGTTCAAGTAAAAGGCAATAGGTAAACATCTCTAACATGCAAGAAATCAAGGAATATAGTTCCCACGAGTCCTTCTTGAAGAAAGTACTAGAGAAGGAACTTCAGCCAATCAAAAGATAAATGGAGAAAAAATAACAAAACCACTGCCAATAAAAATTGAATCCATTTAGCTGTAGCTCAAGAATAAAACAAATGTGAGAATTATGGTTTCAAAACAGAATATAAATACTTTAAACCTTGACAATGCAGAAAATATATAATTAGTATAAATTGTGAAGTGATAGAGAAGAAGAAATAGAAAGCAGTGCAAGTGTATTAATTTCCTCATTTTTTAATAGTTAGGGATCAAAAGATAAAATTTAAACTGACAAAGCAACGAATCATGGTAAAAGCATATTTAAAAGTATGAAGAAAAAGCTGTTAAAATAGTGTAATTAACCCAAACTAGGCGTTAGAATAGAGGGAGAAGAGGATGCAGTAAGTAGAAATGTATTAACTTTGTAATCGATCTTATCAATAGATCTTTGATGCTATCAAAAAAAGAGAGAAATAAATATAAACTAGTTATAACAGTAACCATTAGAAACACAACCACCAAAAAAATTTCCAACAAAATTTTCAAAGAATATTTAACATTATTGATTAATAGTATAAGCAGTGAAAAAATAGTAAAAATTTTATGTAACTGTTTGCAAAGCACATATCTAAAAGATATACAGAAAAGTAAAAGTTAAAAGATGGAAAAGGGTATACTAAACAAATAGTACCCAAAAGAAAGCTGATGAAAAATGCAAGAACTAAAAACTGGACAACGTATACAAGTATGGAAATAAACTATCAAGTTAAAGTATTTTAAAGCACCTATACTGTTTGTGACAATGGTAAAATTACCGATTACCTATATAGAGACAACTTATTTACCCTGCCAGGGTTCTGATGACTTTCCCTGGGCCTTTTTGACTTTCTCCAGCCAAGCTTGATGTCTATTTTGCCCTTCCCCAACTAATAGCTGTAGGACCGAAATGGATGGGGAGAAAAGATCTACTCTAGTATTAATTATAAAGGGAAAATAACTACAGTAAAGAAGCCTGGTAGACACTACCTTAGTCAAGTGAACATCATCATCAGTTATGGGACAAATCAAAACGACGTGTCCCCAGATAACATGGCATCATGTGAAAACACAGGATCACTTCTTGGTTTTCTGCCAAAGATGCATAACCTAAATCTCATCATGAGAAAGCATCTGACAAGTCCAAACTGAGGGACATCCTATAATCTTCAAAAGTGTCCAGGTCATTAAAATCAAGAAAAGACTGAGAAACTGTTGCTAACTAAAGACATATGCAACATGACAACTGAAGATAACGTGTGATTCTAAACTGGATCAATTTCATCTAAAGGATGTTTTGGAGATATGTGATGAAACTTGAATGTGATCTAGGAATTAGATGGTAGTAATGTAGCAATGTTAATTTCTTGGTTTTTTTTGGAGATTGCATCATAATTATGTAGAAGAATTTTATTGCTTATAGGAAATACACATAAAAATATTAGGATGAATTGGGGCATCAAATCAGGAATTTATTATCAAATGCAGAGGGGAAAAAGTTCAATTGATATAGAGCGAGGAACTTCCAAACTAGCGGAAGGGGACTAAATGCAAGAAGAAAAAACTTTACCAACTGAAAAGGGGGTTAAAATGGGATAAAAACAAATTTTAAAAAACAGAAAAAGTAGAACAAACAGAGGACACAAAATTAAGTGATAAAAAATGAATCAAATATGTCTATAAATAGATTAAATTCTATGGTTAAAAACAAAGATTATTAGACTAAATTTAAAGAACAATATCCATCTATATGCTATTTAACAGAGACCTATGCCAAACCTAAGGATATGGATAACATAGCTTGAAAGTAAAATTTTAGAAAAAAGATGTACTAAGCAAATATTAACCAAAGAACATATTCACTTATTATATTGTAAAACAGTAGAAATCAATAACAAAAATATAACTAGAAAAATAATTTGTATGTTTGGAAATTCTAAAAGGCTAAATCCAAATAACTTTTGGTCAAAAAAGAAATTCTAATGGAAATTAGAAAATATTTACAATTGGACAGTAATGGAAACACTCCATATTAAAATTATGACAATGCAGAAATTAGACAGTAAATTAAAGGCTTAAAATCATATATTACAAAAGAAAACATAAAAATTAATTATTTAAATAAGCATCCAATTTAAGAATTTACAAAAATAATAAAATAATCCAAAGACAAGTAGAATAAGTAAATTATAAAGATAAAAACATTAATAAAAATAAAAACAAACACAAACATAAAGACTAATTTAACCAAAAATATTTATTGAATACCAGTATGAGTTAGAGTCTGCTCAAGATAGGACCTGGAGAAGCAGCAATAATCAAAACAAGCCAAAATCTCGACCGTCATGCAATTTATATTTTAATGGTTTGAAGTATTTGATGAATAAACAATTTTAGACTTATAGGAAAATTGCAAAGATGGTACCAAGAGCTCCTGTATATTCCTCAGCTGGTTTCCCCAGTTGTTAACATCTTACACTATCATGGTGCATTTGGCAAAACTAAAAAACTGTCATTGACACATACTATTAATAAACCATAGATTTTATTTGGAATTCACCTAATTTTTCTATTAACTATACTCTTTCTGTTGATTCATTTTTGTAGATTCTAGTCCTCTCTTGAAATATACCATCCCTTCCTCTATTTCTTTAATATATTAATCATAGTTATTTAACAGTCTACATCAAATAACTTCAATTTCTGGGTCATTTGTGGGTCTGCTTTTATTGTTTATTTCTTCTCTTGGTTTTCAATTATCTGATCTTGTTTCATGACATTCTTAATGATTTGTGATTCCATGCTGAACATTGTATATAAAAATTTTTATGTTCCAGGTGATGTTATCTACCACCAGAGCAAAGACAGATCATCTCGTTCCAGTCAAGGCTAGGTGTCTATCATTGTGAGGGCTGGTCTATTTCTGGTCATTGGAAGAGCTGATCTATTTACCTGTATTATTTTATTTAATCATCAAAATAAACCTGTGAAGAAGTATGTTAGTCTTATTCAGGGACCTTGTTACCCGTTGTACCCTCAATATCTAAAATAGTGCCTAACAAACAGTAGACCTAAAATAAATATTTATTGAATTGAGGAACTCAAGAATAAAAAGAGATGCAAATAAAAAATAAGGAACCGTTTTTTGCCTTTCAAATTAAAAAAGATAAGAAAATTATGGTGCTTGTTTTCAAAAAGGGCCTGGTGAAATAAACATACTTTAGTACTTTGTGTGGTGGTTTTTATTGATACATACATTTGTTAAACATCTACTAAGCATACAGTGGTATATCGTGTGTGCTTGGCACTGGGGCATCAAATTGTCTTAACACATTCCCTGATCTCCAGTATCTTTTTAGAAAGACATATTAATAGCTTTTAAAATATTTACTACCATGTGTGCAATAATTTCTTTCTAGCCAAGTGTTTAATAATTCCATTTCCATAACTAAATCCTAAGAAATTATTCAGAGATTTTATTTCATTTATTTGTCTAACATATATTGAGAGCTTACTCTAGTAATAATAACAAGTAATACCTGTAAAGTGCTTTGGGCAGTATAAGGTAGTTGTTAAGAGCATAGACTTGAGCCAGATTACTTGGGTTTAAATCTTGGCTCTGCCAGTCATGACTGTAACCTTGGGCAAGTGACTTAACCTCTCCATGCCTCACTCAGTTTCCTCATCTGAAAATGAGAACAATGATAGTAGCTGGTTCATAATTTGGTTGTGAGGATTAAATAACTTTTATAAAGTGCTTAGAACAGTGCCTGGCACATATTATGGAGTGCTATATATTTTTTGTTTTTATCATGTGTTAGCATCTGTTCATCATGCATTACTTGTACTAATTCATTTAATAACATGGTTACTCTATGAGGTGGGTACTACTATTATGTTTATGTCAGAGGCAATAAATAAAAATGGAATCTAAGGGAGGTGAAACAACATATTCAAGTAAATGGTTGAACTGATTTGAACCCAGGTAGACTAGCTCTAGAACATATGCAGATAATCAGTAACCTCTAAAACATTCCAGACACTTTTCTGGATATCAGGAAGACCAGTTTTAGTTAGTGACAGGATTCGTACCCAGTAGGGCTAGTTTAAATAGCAGTAATAGATAATAGTAGAAAATAGGTAATAGATAACATTCCCAGAGGTCATAGTAAGAGTCATGTAATCTTCATGTCTACATGATTGACATGTGTTTTCTACCTGCCCAGCATCACCTAGGATTGCTCCCTCAATCTCAGTGCTTGCTCTCACCTCCCTTCTCAACTCCTGATGAAGGATAACAACATTTTCCAAGCCTAGTCAATGCAATTCCTACCCGGGGCTTTTGTAAGAGCTATTGGTAGAGCAGTATTCACTCCCCACTATCGAAGTCTAGAGCTTCTATTAAGCATTTTTTCCACTATTCTAGAAAAACCTGCCTTAAAAGGAAGTCTAAATGAAGAGTTCAGAATCAAAAGATAAAGACAGTATCTTGGTAGCACCACTGAATACTTGGATGCTTCTGTGGCTGAAGCCAAACGTTTCTGTGGACTTCTGAGTCACATAAGCCAGTGAATTCTCTTTTATGTTTTAACTGGAGTGGCTTTGTCACTAATCATCAAAAAAGTCCTTACTAATTCACCAGTGATTTCTCACTTAACATTCGATACAACAGTATAAAATAGGTACTGTTATCCCCATTTACGCATTAAGAAATTGAGACTTAGAAAGGTCATATATAACTTACCTGAAAACTGGTAACCAGAAACTGGTAGAACCAAGATTTGAACCCAGGAGGTCCAGGCAGTCCAGTCTAACTTAATAGTCAACTCCTCCTTTGTGCCCTTATTATGTGCCACACATTCTTCTATCACTGCACCTATAGCCTTTTATTAGTTTTCATCTATCTCTTCCCATCAGTCTGGGAGCTCATCCTCTTATCATCAATGGGGCAAATGCTGAATAATTGTTAAATATGGTGCACTATGCTAAACAACTTCAGTTGGGGATTTTTACCCTCATCAAAGAAATAATTTATTTGATCATGGACCACACACTCAAGGTCAAACTAAGTGGTTTTCTCCTAGACTTTTCAAGTCACATGTTAAGGTTTATAGTTATCTATGGTATTGACCTATGTCTTCTCTCAATACCATTTAGAATAGAGCTAGCCTATAGGATCATTGAGAGCCTATGACATTTGTCCACATTTAGTAAGACCCTAGCATTTCCAAATGTAACCCACTGGTCTACTCACACAGAATATACAAGTGTCACAATTAATTATTTTCCAACCAATGAAATTATGTCTTATTTAATGAAGCCATGAAGCCCTTTCATTCACAGATGGCCAATTTGAGTCTAAAGAATATTCTTTTTCTAGGCATCGTGCACTTTCTCACTCTCTCCCCCACCCCACCCCACCAGAACCTCAGAATGTGACCTCATTTGGAAATAGAGTTTTCAATTACAACAAAAAAATAAACAATCCAATCAAAAAATGGGCAGAGGACCTGAACAGACACTTCTCCCTAGAGGACATACAAATGGCCAACAAATATATGAAAAGATGCTCAACATCACTAGCTAATCAAAACCACAATGAGATACCATCTCATATATGTTAGAATGGCTATAATCAATAGGACAAGTAATAACAAATGTTAGAGAGGATGTGGAGAAAAAAGAACCCTCATACACTGCTGGTGGGACTGCAAATTGGTTCAGACATTATGGAGGTTCCTCAAAAAACTAAGAACCCCAAAGCCTTGAAAACTCATATCCAAAAAGATATTTGCACACCAATGTTTATAGCAGCATTATTCACAGAGGCCAGGGCATGGAAGCAACCGAAGTGTCTTACAATAGATGATTGGCTAAAGAAGCTGTAGCACATATATACAATGGGATATTACTCAGCCATAAGAAGAGATGAAATACTGCCATTTGCAACAACATGAACGGACCTTGAAATAATCATAGTAAGCGAAATAAGCCAGACAGAAAAGGTTGAAAATCACATGATATCACATATGTGGGATATAAACCTAAAAGCAACAAATGAACAGGACAAACAAACAGAGACTCATGCACACGGACAATGGACTAGTGGTTACCAGAAGGGGCGGGGGGAATAAAAAAATAAAATGTTAAAAAAAAGAAAGAAAGAAAAAAAAAGAAATTAGAAAAAATAAACAGCATTCTATACTTATTTAAAAAAAGGAAATAAAGTTTTTGTGGATATAATTAGTTAACATAAGGACGTCCTGGAGTCAGGTGGGCCCTTAATCCAATATAACTGGCATCTTTATAAGAGAAAACTGACAGAGACACACAGGGAGAATACTACATGAGGACAAAGGCAGAGATCAGAGCGAGGTGTCTACAAGCCAAGGAACACCAAGAATTGCCAGCAATACCAGAAGCTAAGAGGAATGGAACAGATTCTCCCCTAGAAACTTTAGAGAGAGCATGGCTCTGCCAATACCTTAATTTCAGATTTGTAGCCTCTAGAACTCTGAGAGAATCAATTTCTGTTGTTTTAAGCTACCCAGTATGTGGCACTTTGTCACAGTGGCCCTAGAAAACTAATACAGTACTTTTGGGAAATAAATAATAATATTTAACTCAAAGGATCATTAAAGAGATTAAACAAAAGAAAGTGTACAAAGAGTTTAGCAGCGCTGGCACATAGTAAGTATATTCAGGAAATGGTAGCTATGATTATCAATAAGTGTTGTTAATAATTTTATTCCATAAAATAGTAATAGGAATTACATGTAACTCTCTCAGAAAGAAACATTATGTCCCCAACCCAGTCTTTTAGCTTAAAGGGTTGGAATACGTGGCGTCTCCTCACTCAAGCACCTCTCACAGTAATGGTAACTGATCAGCACACAAGAATACAGAAGTGTTTGCCTGGCCATTAGATTCAGCTTTGGGGGAGCTCTGGTTGACACCACGTACATTTCTTTGTCTGGAAGTGGAAGAGGGACCAAGTCAATAGGCATCCCTCACACTCCTCAAAAAAGAACCATCAATCTTGGCCTTAGGTGACTATCACATTGAACATTTTCAGGCAGCTTTTTCAACCTTGGAGGTTTGGGCAACCTGCCAGTAATGAAGATGTATTAATGCTTAATGCAGCTTAATGTAATAGGTGTCATGTTCATAATTTACAGAAGCTCTTTCTAAAGCATTAAATTCATTTATACTCCTTAAAAGCTACTCAATCGTGGGGGCTTAGTTCGGTAAGGTTTCTTTTTTAGGATCAAATGATATAT
This sequence comes from Pteropus alecto, assembly GCF_000325575.1. Taxonomy (NCBI): domain Eukaryota; kingdom Metazoa; phylum Chordata; class Mammalia; order Chiroptera; family Pteropodidae; genus Pteropus; species Pteropus alecto. The sequence continues at coordinate 2,771,369 of NW_006432943.1, forward strand.
AAATTGTTAACATATCCAAACTCATCCATTAGTGCATGTGAAAGCAATAAATGTGCCAAAGTAGCAATAATATGATCTAGGAAAGTCGTTGTGGTCATTGGGGCTGAAAGGGTTTCGTTTATGGCCCTGGGAAAGAGGATGAAGGCTGTAAAACAGACCCAGGGGCTTCCACTGACCAGGAATCCTGCTTCAATATGCTCAAATAAAAATTTTTAAAAAACTGTATATTTTAGGTACTCAAGAGTGACAATGGATTTTGCTTTCCATTTTATAGTAAGTTGCCTCTTCTGCTCACATCTGCCATTTTGAAAAAAGAAAATGAAACGAATCGATGAGGGCTTCACGTCCCAACTGTCTGTAGAATATTGATTGGCCTCTTGGTAAATAACTAAGAAAAACAGGGGGGCATGACTAACGAGAACCCTTACTTGTTGGACAGATCTGGAAGGTCAGGAATTGATGGAATTATAAATCCTGGCACTGCATTTCCAAAGTTGTCCCAAGATCAACATAAGAATGAGAAGAAGCTCTAACTTTGTATATCCAGTTAAGCAACCACTATTACCCCATTATGATCTGCTGACATCCACCATTACTCATGTTCTTGTGAGTCTAGTTCTCACCCCACTTCACCCCCTAAAAAATATTGCAGAATGCCAAGAAGCATTTCAAAAAGAGAGAGAAAAGCAAATTAATAAATTTTTTAAAGTAGTTATTCTAGCTAAGTTAGTGCTTCTCAGTCCTTGGTATAATTAGAATCCCTTGGGAGTTTTTATAAACTAGCAACTGCTTGATCCCACCCCAGATAATCAGATCTCTAGGGGTGGGACTTGGCCATCAGTATTTTTAAAGTGGTCCAGAAAATGCTCTTGTATAGCCAGGGTTAAGAAAGATTAATTTAATTAATATTACAAAAGCTTTAAGTAAAGATGATATAACACATTAGTCATTTCTTCTTATTTAGAGTTCTCATAGAGCAATGTGTTGCAAGCATTCAGGGCTTGCCCAGCTATGCCCTCAAGAACTCAATAATCTGTGCAGCTCTTCTGCTGGAGGCTTCCGAAATCAAGGGGGATCTTCCACCCTGGAGTCACTTCAGTGGCTAAAAAGCTAAAGGCTTAAAGTGTACTTCACTCTCCAAGTAATGCTCTCTTGGGGGCACCTGCCCTTCCTCAGTTCACGAAGCATGCCAGATCCTGCTACAGCTCTGGCCCTCACTCGCCTGGACAGACAGCTGGAATAGTAATCACCAGAGGCTTTACCAAGAGAGA
>NW_006432943.1:2772689-2781334 GCF_000325575.1 Pteropus alecto
AGATGTTGCTTTAGCTCCTATTTATCTATGAAAAGTCAGACTTATCTTCACGGCAGAAGAACTGGGATCAGGAGTCTTTGCTGAGCACAGTCTGAATAAGGGTGGGGCAAGGGGCAAATATGGGGGTGGAGGGAGTTCTAGCTAAAATTCAGACAGCCCACTAGAGGATAAGGGAGTGAGTGTATCTAACCACCTCTAATTAAGTCATGTCATGTAGCCAGATTCGACTTGGAGAAAGAAATGCCTACAGTAATTGCATTTAGTTCATTTTGTAGCATGCTCCCAATCATAACTGCTAATTCAATTGTACGTTCATTCTGCCAGCTCATTGCCATTAAGCACACATTTAATTACTTCAATAAAGAATTAATATGCAGCACACAAAAGGAGGGACAGAAGACTATGCCAAAGCACACAGCTGCCCCAGCGTTTAGCCCAGAGATAAAACAAGAATATCATTGGGCAGCATAATCCTGCTCCAAATACATCATTATTAGATGAACATTCCAGACTTTTATTTTCATGCTTGTTATGCACTGTTCCACATGCATATATTTCTGTGGCACTAGAAAGAGCTGTAATGAGCATCCGACAGCTTTCCATTGTTGTCTCAATCACATACCCACCCCCACCCTGTCTTCCTCCAGGCTTGTAAGGTTGCGCTTATCTAGTCTCCAGGCGAAAGCTTACAGTCCCTACATTACAACATCCTGAGATAAGGAGCCTCCCTTGACATTGTTCCTGCCTATGCTGCAAACAAGTGACAAACCTGGCATGTATAAAAAGAGAGAGAGAGAACAACAAAGCCAGAGCCCCCTCCTCCCACCTCCTCCCAACACCACCTCAAAGGACAGCCCATCAATTCTCCAGGATGTACACAATCATTATTGTAGGGGAAACAAAGGCCGGTGTCAATTGTGCAGTGTTATAAAGCAGTCCCTCAAATTAAAACCATGTACCTAACTGCATCTGATGGCAGAAGCTATTTAGCAGTGATATTTTACGGAAAGGCAATGAAAAGCAATAACTGCTTTATTTAATGTATCTGTTCAATCCAGCTGCCCTGGATAGGCCTTAATAGAAGCTGTCGATCAATGTCAGGCCCTTAGAAATAACTGCACCAGACTGCAATAAACATGAAGGAAAGATAACTAGAACTACTGATCAGCCTCTTGTTACCTTTCCTGTGCCTAGAGATTTGTCATTTGTTTATACTGCTCATAATAGCTGGCTCGATGATTATCATCTTACCCACCTGGCATGTGGTGGGCACACCAGGGTAGGGAGTGATAGAGGAGGAGAAGCAACACTGGAAGGGGAGGGAAAAAGAAGAAATATGAAATGTAAGACAAAAAGGTGATGGATGATGAAAGAAAGTTTCTTCGGGACATGTGAGGTTAAATCCCACAAAGTGGGCATTCTGGCACCCTTGTTAAAATGCTAGCATCACCTTCCTTTCTGTACCACCTCTTGACAAGCCTGTCTCTGAGATTAATTAAACAGGGCATGAATGTTTAGTTTCAGTGTCTTTAATAAATCCTTGTGCTACCGAGAAAACAGTAAGAAGGCCTAAAGCCAGGACAGCCCATACCCAGCCATGACTTCATTGGCCCTCTCCATCCATCCACTCCAAGGTGGTGTTTCCCCACGGTCCAGCGTCAGCTCTTTCCAAGTTGGTCTACTAGAGAGTAGACCAACTTACACAAGTTCATGCACTCTTGTGTCCTTACCACCTATAAAAGGGGTTGGCAATCTGCAGTCTATGGACTAATCAAGCCAGCAGCCTGTTTTCTAACATTTTATTGGAACACAGCTACATCTATTTGTAGAGGATTTGCCTTTGTCTGATATAGGACTGACTAAGATGGCAGTTGAGTAGTTGCAGCAGATATTGTATTGCCCTAAAAGCCTAAAATACTATTTGGCACTTCTCAGAAAGTTTGCTGACCCCTAATCTATACATAAATCATAGATCTAATCTATATATAAAATGATCCCTAATCTATATATAAATCTCTAGACCTATCTTCCCATCTGCCCTCTATCCCATCCCACCATCTGGCTGTGTACATACAACTCCCATGTAATACGTCCAAAATCTAGTTCATTTTATTTTCTTTCCAAACCAACAGTTTCCCCTGTTTTATATCTCAAGTAATGAATGGCCTCACCATCCTTTAAGCACGGAAGAAAAAGCCGAGTCATCTTTCGCATAAACCTTACTCTACTTTTTTTCCCTATCCCTTCCCCTTCCAATCAGCCCCACCCTATCCTTTCTGTCACTGAAATGTACCTCAATACATCCTATCTTGCCTGTTTAGACACTGGTCCTGCCCATTGCTGCTCCTTCCATCTGCCTGAACTTTCACAACCTCCTAACCAGTCTTCAAGCTTCTAACACCTCTGCTATCATGACCTTGCCAGAACTATCTTTCAAAGGTGCAGATATGATTAAAATAATGACAATTTAAAACAATAAAATAAATAAAATAAAATAATGACCATATTTATTTAGTGTTAAGTACCTCCCATGCACTGTTCCAAGTACTCTCCATGTATTTATTTATTTACTCATTTAATCCTCACTAACCCCTATAAGACAAAGTAGGTCCTATTTCCATACACATGAGGAAATTGAGGCTTAGAAAGGTTTTTAAACTTGCTGAGGTCACACAGTTTGCAAATCACTACACTGGGTCTTGAACTCAAGATTATCACTCTCTAAAGCCCAAGATTTTCCTCAAAACTATAATGCTTTTCCTATATTCAGAAATCTTTGATAGTTTCCTACTCTCCACTGAATAAAGGCTAAATTTAATCCATATGGCATTCAAATTTTTACTTTTCCTTTTTATGTGTTCTCCCATCATACACTATCTCAAACCACTCTCTCTTTTTTTTAAGTTTCAAATATACAGTACAATGGTTAAACATTTATACAGTTCATAAAACGATCCCCTGATTGCTCTTTCTATCCTCTGGCTCTCCACCTAGCCATTACATTAGTGCTGACTGCATCCCCTATGCTGGGCTCCCCTTCCTCGTGACCATCTATCAACTACTAATTTGTACTTCTTTAACCCTTCACCCTTTCTCCCAGCCCCTCAACCTTCCTCCCCTTTAGCCATCACCAGATTGTCCTCTATATTTGTGAGTCTGTTTTTGATTAGTTTGTTCCTTTTGTTCCTTAGATTCTGCATATAAGTGAAATCGTATGGTGTTTATCTTTCTCTGTCTGACTTATTTCACTCAGCATAATAACCTCTAGGTCCATCCATGTCTCTTGATGTATTGTAATCTATGAACACATCATGCGATCACGCTGTCAATGGACTAGCTCTCCATGAAAATTCCCTGATCCCCCGCACCCACTCCAACCTCCCTAGAAGAATTAATTGTTCCTTCCCTGGTGCTCCTATAATACTTTAGTCACGCTGCCAGATCATTCTTATCAAATTGTACTACAATTAAATGTATGTATCTCTGCCTCCTAGATCTGTAAAAGGAAAGACTAAGTTACTTGCCCAGTGTCACAGTGCTACTAAGTTGAATCCAGGACTTGAACCTAGCAAGTCTGAAGTCAGAGTTCATGTTTTTCACCATTAAACTACACTACATTGCTATGCTTTCTCTACATCTCCTTCATTAGGGCCCAGATCACTCTGTACAGCAGTCCTCACTTACCCATGGTTTCAGTTACTCCTGGTCAAGAGTGGTCCAAAAATATGAAATGAAAAATTCCAGAAATAAACAATTCATAAATTTTAGATTGCCCACTATTCTAGTATAGTATGATGAATTCTCACGCCAACCAGCTCCATTCCACCAGGGACTGTTGTGGCCGCCAGCCCCCAAAAGACACACAGACCACCAGAAATCAGTGAGTTATAGGAAACAGGCTCTTTATTCAGCCAGCTGGGTCTGCCAGGGGTACGCAGACCCCAAATTAAGCAGCCCTGAAATGTAGAGGTACAGGGTTTTTAAGCCCTAAATCCCATTCCTCATTCTGTCTTAAACACAAAGGTCTATTTTTCTCCTATTCACTACCTGTCAACCTACAGGTCAGGTGTGCAAGCAGAGGTACAGAAGAAGAAAGCTTATTGTTAGAATGTTATGTTCCCATGGGTGATAGCCTATGTTCCTATGGGCGATAGCCTATGTTCCCATGGGCGATAGCCAAGCAGTAATTTTCCAGCCAGCACAGGACATGAACCATCCCTTTGTCCAGTAGCCGCACTATACACGCTACCCACCCATTAGTAACTTAGTAGCCCTCTCAGTTATCAGATTCACTGTCAAGGTATTACAGTGCTTGAGTTCAAGTAACCTTTATTTTACTTAATAATAGCCCCAAAGTGCAAGTGTAGTTTAAACTTTATCATAGGCATGAACGTATAGGGGAAAAACATAAAATATAGAGAGAGTTTCATATTGTCTACAGTTTCAGGCATCCACTGGGGGTCTCGGAACATATCCCCCACGGATAAGAGGAGACTGCTGTACTTCAGTTATGCTCTAAATGTCTGTCCTCACAGTCCCATTCTAGATGTGAGCTCCTAAATGTCACATCTAAAGGGACATATCTGATTCATCTTTGTGTGCCCAGCATCTTGCACAATGCGCAGAGCAAGCAGAGATTTAATAAGTCTTTGTTAAATGACTTTACGAACATCAGTATTCTTAAAGAGACCTGAAATAAAGAGGTGATGGGGGTTTTGATGATTCAATGATGCGCTTGTCACAAAAAATAGATGATCACAAACAATAAAATGATACTGCAGTACTCTTAACAGATAGAACCATGATTCTAAATTCTAGGCGTAATTCCACCTTTCACTTGCTCTAGGGGCTTGGTGTATCTCTGCACTTTTCTGCTGCCTCCTTTGCAATAAAAAAAACCTACTTTACCAACATATTAAAGTCTTAAGAGGTTACAAACAATGCTCTGTTGTTTGTTTCAAAGTATAAGAAATACAGCATTCCTGAATATCCCTTCCCTTCTCAACCCTGAAGTGTTGCTGTGCTCTGAGGCTCATTTCTTAAACGTCTCTTCCCTTCTCTCTTACTCACTCCCAAAGTGATTGATTTGATCTTTGGAAACAAAAACATTACCGGAGCTGAAATTTGAAAGTCTCGCTCCTAGTAACTCAGTACTTATAAGCCTATTAGTCTTACAGGACTGAATTTGCATAGCTATAGGTATACAGGTCTCCACCCTACTTTCTTTGCCTAGAGGCCCTGAATTTACTTTACTCTAGACATAAAGAATACTCTGTTACCTCTCTCTGTATGACTCTCTGAATTCCTTCTCTGTGAGGCTGTGAGTAAAATAGTACATGTAAGCATGGTGATATCCGGCAGTCATTACAAGCACTAGAACCTCTTCACAGTGGACAAGTGATCACTCCCTGGTATTGGCCCTTCTGTTGAAAAAAATAAGCAGTAAAGCAGGGCAGCAGACTTTTAAAGGATCGCTTTGCAAATAGAGGCTGAAACTGTAGGGTGCTTTGGTTAGTTGGAAGCTTTATTTGTACTTTGGCCTTAGGCTGGAAGGACAATATTTTGGAGATTCTTTTACCAGTAGTTAATCAATGACCACTAAGGTAATTGGGTTCTCTGATGTGACAGATTGGAGTACCCAAGAAAATGTCACTCACAAATTTAATCTCTCTGAATCTTAAAGCACTATCTTTCTTGGTCCAAAGATGCAGATGAAGAGAGGGATACTATACATGTTATAAAAATCTTTCATTTGTAAATTTGATAGGGCAAACAAGGTTTTGTGAAAATGCTTCCATAACCAAGGCACCTGGCATAATGCCAAAAATAGAAAATTTAGATGTTCATATTGATTTTTTTTTGTTACCTAGCAACTAAAGGTGAATCACTATGATTCCTGTCTTATGTTGAAAATTAGCAGTTCATTTCATCAGAAAATGTATATCTTTTGGTTATGAGAAGAATATGAAAACACTATTGATAACATTATAAAAATTATGTGCTAGAAAATTACAAAAGCCCAAATCCCTCAAGCCTGAAAGAAATCATGGCAAGTTTATCAGGAATCAGTGCTTAATTTCTTTTTAAGTTAATCTGCCTCATATTCATCTTTTATGTTTAGTTGGTTCTTATGAGAATCTATGATGAAACTTGAAGAATATTTGTTTACGTTCTTTTAGTTTCAAGAAAACTGCTATTAAAAAAAAAATCTGGATAAACTTTCCCTAAAAAAGTATTGATGGTTTTGGACATTACCGTTTTGGTGAGATGAGAGAACACCATCATGTACCAACATTACTTTAGTTCTAATATTAATTCGCCTCAAAGTTGCTTTCTCCAATCCCTTTTCAAGTTTGCTCTATAGGCTTCCCCTGAAATTTTGAATACTTGGTGTGAGTTAAGAGCACAGTGTAGCCATTTCTTTCCTGGTTGGCAACCTAACAGCTACCACCATCCTCAAATGTTCCAGCCTGCCTTACTAATCATGTGATATAGTTCTGACCAGTAAGATGTAAATTTTTATTAGGTGGGATTTCTGGGAGAGCTTTAGTATCACCTGATTTAAAAAAAAAAAAAAAATTGTTAGGAGTATCCTAACATTTGGCTGGCATCGTCCTTTGCGCCTTTCCCTCTCTTCAACTTCCTGACTGGAATACAGACATTTGGCCTGGAGATACAACAGCCACCTTCTAACTATGAGACAATAAGCAAGAGGATAAAGGTGTACACAGAAGGAATGGCAGAGCATAGGAAAAAGCTTGGTGCCTGATGGCATCACTGAAGTATCATGTCAGCCCTGAGTAACCTACCCCTGAACTTCTTATTGTGTAAAATAAATAAATCCCAGCTCTTGAAGCCACTGTTAGATTTTCTATTACTACCAGCCAAATGAATTGCCTGATGAAAATAAAAGCAGGAGGAAAAATAACAATAAAGTTGTGACTTTTTATTATTATTTATGAGCAAAGCAAAACAAAATAGGAGAGCCAAGTAAGGTCTTCGAGACACAAAAATCTAGCGACATATGGAAAGGTCCACCTTCCTGGATAATACTGGCATCTACTGAGTTCTCCAAGTGAAGAGCTGAAGAGGTTTCTGAGACAATGACTCAGAGCACTGAGCTCCTATTACACTATTTTGCATTTTGAATTGAAACATTTATAGTACCTTTTAAGTCAAATTATATGTGTTTTAAGTCAAAAGGGGAGAAGGGTAGGGGAGAACAGGGAGGATGGAGGCTTGAAGGTGGAAATGTTAAGGCTTCTAAGCCCTGCTTCTATTTATGTAACTAGTTTCCAATGCCCTGCATATACGATAGATAGATGAGAGAGAGAGAGAGAGAGAGAGAGAGAGAGAGAGAAAGAGATTGATTAAGACAGAAGAAATGCAGGACGCTAATTGTTTGCCATTTATTTCACATGCATTTATTCAGATACATTCTGAATACATTCCTTGTGGTCAAAGATTGAGTCTTTTCATCCACTCTAGTGGCTGGCACACAGTGGGACATTCAATAAATGCTTATTGAATAAATGAATAAATGCCATTTCTATTTAATTCTCCTGTTGCAAATTTTTCAGGCTTAACTTCTCTAAAACAATGATTCATGTAGTAAAAAAAAAAAAAATTAATCCTGATTTTTTTCTTCTCTATATTCCTTGACCTTTCCTCATAAAAACACCATTTATCTCCTAATAGAGCTCCAGTTTCATTCCCATCGGAAGGGTCTATGAGGAATCTATTGCTGTAAATAGAATAAATGAAGAGGGCAAGAGTTCTGAGTCCTTATATTTGTCTCCCAAGAGTCTCCACTCCATTTCTGCTGCTTCTCTGCCTTCTGGGATTAAATGGCACAAAAAGCTAACACTGTAGTTAATGAGAAAATAATCAACTATTGCCTCTACGACACCAAAAATATCCACGGGGATCTATTTCCAACATTTTTGCACAGAATTGCATACCAGAGATGATAATATAAAACTTAATTTGAATTCCATTTGTTTTTTACTTGGGGAGAGAGAGTTGAAACAATGGATAATCCCAGAGTTCTCTCTTTCACAGAAAATTTAAATAAACACCTTTCTATTTATGGGTGAGGAAACCTCCACCTGATATTTTTCAAGCAAGCAGGGCTGGGGGTTCGTACCAGAGCTGATCCATCCATGGTGGTTTTTCACAGGGATATGTAGCTCTGACTGGTGTCTGCCAAGCAATGCTGGGAACTTGAACACTTTTTACCCATCATGGTAGCAGTGAGGCTCTTTTGAGCCTTAGGAATAATAAATGACTTAAGGTTTTATAGTGGCATTTAAGTCAAAAGATCTCTAAGTGATTTTCTCTACCCACCTGGTTGAAGCTTTGTTTTTCCTTGCATTTTCAAAGCATTTCAGCATGAATCTGAAACCACAAGCACAAGTGGCATAAGTGGCTCAGGAAGATGAAGGATTGGGGGAGGCAGAGTGAACAGCCCGTGATGAACAAACTGGTAGCAATGAACTCCTAGATGGAGCCACATGAATTTGACATGTGGGAGGCTGCCTCTGGGTCACTCAGAGGTAATTACTGATGTTCACTGAAAGAGGAAGTAGAATTTAGCAGACCTCCAGGACAAATCTATCCCAAACTGGCACCATTTAAGCCCTCTG
>NW_006432943.1:2782860-2792617 GCF_000325575.1 Pteropus alecto
AGACCTCTAGGACAAATCTATCCCAAACTGGCACCGTTTAAGCCCTCTGCTGGAATGCCACTCAGAGCTCAATGTTCACCCCCAGCAGGAAGCCTCATCCAGCACTTCTCTCCAAGACTGAAGCCTCAGGGCCTGCTGCTTCCCTGGAGAGCATCAGGAAGGCGTTGTTGGTTGAGTAAAGTAGCAGGGACATTATTGAGGCAGGTGGCAATGTCCTCATGTTTTGTCATCCTGCTGCTCCATCACTACAGTGGCTCTCAATTCATAGGAAGAAAAAAGAGAAGGGAATGGTCAATTTAACACAGTATCAAAGAGGTTTCTCTGTAGGCAGCCAATGACTTTATCAATAGAAAGCAGTTGTCTTCACAGAAGTCAAGTAGTTAATCGCCTACAAAACCCCAAGAAGAGAAAAGGGATGCTGATGGTTTAGGGAGGGCAGACTGAGGTGTGAAGCTTGCTAAAGAAGAAAGCAACCGCAGCTCACTTTAAGAATGAGCTTGCTGTCTAAGCCCCATGATGCCAGCAGGTACACCGCTGACCCACACCTGACCCAATGCAAAGGGATATCACACAGATATCCTCACACAGATATCACTAGAGAGAATCCATGCAGTTGGGGTAAGTTCCCTGAAATGCTGACTGTGTGGTAAAGGTCAGAACCTCACTTTTATAGAGGCTGTGCGATAAAGACACAAACCACAACCTCTAAAGCCAAGCCTACCTGAGGCAGAATTCCAGCTCTGCCACTTATACCTGTATAACCCTTTGACATTCTCTGAGCCTCAGCTTTCTCATCTGTAAAATATCTATAAAGTTGCTGTGAATTTGCCATGTGTTGGATGTTTCATATACTTTTCCTCATTTAATCTTCATGATAATCCTATTTGGTAGATATTCATTATTATGCCCATAGTATAAGCGAGAAGATGAAGTTAGAAAAGGCTAAGTGACTTGCCATCATCATAACAAAACACTTACATCATCATTGTTTTTCATGAGGCCTCTACATGCACTTTACCATGTTGTCCACAATTACCAAGCAGACTACACGACTTCCCCAAATTGTTGCAAAGCACTGCAAAGCAATATTGCATATAGATAAAAGGCTGGGTTTTAGAGTCAGACCCGCGTTAAAGTCCTTATTCCGCCATTTACCCATACAGGACCTTGGGTAAGTCATTTAAAGTCCCTAGGTCTCAGTCTCCACATTTGTAAAAGGCTAAAACAACTTACTTCATCACAATTATATGAGAGAATACATATAAAATACTTAGTCCAGAGTATGCTATATTAATATCAAAAATGTACGGAGAGGTTATTACCAGGTATTGTGGTAAGACTTTAAGCCCTCTCAACCACTGAGTTCAGTACATTTTTGTAACTAATATTTCACTGTTAGAATAACCTAGCCATGTTTAAACATCTTTTGGCTCTCCCTTATTTCTATAATCTTTATCCGGATGACTTACCATAGGCTTCAAAAAGACTTTTGTTTCCTTCCCACACTTAAAAAAATTTCTTTTATTAGTACTGTTAGCCATGATTCCAGCACATGCAGTATAGGTTTCTGTAGTATTTATATCTAAGAAACAACCTAGATACAAAATTAAACTTTAGAAGTAAGTTGTAAGGAAATAGCTATTTACAAATCGGTTTCTATCAGTATTATGAATTCAGCGACAGAAAACATGTTCTTGGTCAACCTACCAAGGAAATTGAGTCAATGACATAGCCATTCCAATCCACAGAACAGGGCTGAAAGCTAAAATGGCCAGAAAAAAAAACAAAAAAACAAAAAAAACAGTCCTGCAAATGTTTAATTCAGATGCCACATAAACAAAATAACAATAGATAATTTTTTGCTCTTATTTTGTGCCAGAAACTGTTCTAAGTGTTTTGAATTAACAAATTTAATTCTCACAACATCCTATGGAATAGATACTATTATTATTATCATCTCCATTGTATATAATTAGTATGACTTGAACCCAGGCAGACTAACTATATAATGTCCATAATTCTAACCACTGCATGGCATTCTCCACATAGTATTAAACAAAAGTACAATGTATAAATTCTCTGGCTATAATAGAATCAGGTAGTACATTTACTAACTCATCATATAAATGCAATTTCTTTATTCCATAAGCCCTCAGCTCAATAAATGAACTCTTACAGATTTGAGACAACATAAAACCTCATTTGGAAATATATGGAAATTCAGGGAACTTTCCTTCACTTCCACTCTTGTGTCATTGTATTAATCAACATAAAGCTCTACTCAACAATAGACATTATCTTTCATTTGGAAAATTCAGTTTTCTGTGGTTAATTTTTTAATGCTTCAGAGTTAGCTTCAATTACCCATGAAAAATTACAGATCTTGTGTATTAAATATTAAAACATTCCTGTAAGATTGCATATAGTTAGTTCTCCCATTTAAAAAATAGCATAACTTGAGCTTAGAGTGCCACCATTTATATTTCAACTCTTTGCACCAAATCTTCCTTTTGCTAAAAGCAAAATCTTTGTGGTTAGAATCAACTGTAAAAATCTTAAGAAATCCAACAAATCAAGAACTTTAGATAATAAATGATCCTGTAAACTAGGAGTATTTCAAAAGATATAAAGAGAGCTGTCTCAAAGGAAAACTAAGAATAAAACCTCAGAGCTTGCCAGGGCTTTTGTCTTTAATAGACAAAATTGCATCGACAGCCTGACATCTTTAGTTGATAGCAAAGCTAAATTAATTCACAAGAAATCACACTATGAAGTGGTCAGAAAAATTAAGAACTGGTATGGTCAATTTAGTGTAACAGCCAGATACTGAGATGTCACCAGATTGGCCTATAATAACAAATAATTCCCTAGAATGAAAAGAAGCTGGAAGTTATATAAAATGTAAGTAAATAATTTTCAGGGCCTTTCATGTAAGGATTTTAAGCTTTTTGTTAACACAAAAGTTTAACATTCTCCTACAGATTCATGCCTAGAAGGCCAGTATATCTTAAAATAAAAATGCTTTTTGTGCTTTAAAAATTATTGAAGTTTCTTGATTTAGACCCAAGATGGCCTACCTTAATGTCATATTTAATTATTATCAAATAGTTTTATTGTAAATTTTATTTATTAATCAAATTTATTCATTCATTCCATAAATATCTACCATTAGCTACAGTCCAGTCTGTGTATTTCACAGTGAGGATATATAGGTGAATAAAAAAGACAACTTGCAAAGTCTGCCAACCCCATTTTAAAGAGAAGTTGGGATATTAAAGGGAAGCAATAATAACTCTTAATAATATACAAAATGCTTCTTACAAATGTTATCTTCAGAACTTTTCTGTAAAGAAACTAATGTTGTACCTTTTTTATAGATAAAAAAAAACTGAGGCTCAAAATCTTTATGTAAATTGCTAAGGGTAACATTATTAATAAAAGCAGCAGAACCTAACCTGGAAATTCAACTTCAAAATCATCCCATTGTATATTGTTTCAGTGTACAAGAGGGAAATGGATGATGAGCCTAGAAATGAAACTTCAAATATTTAACCATTTAGGAATAATTTTTCTCATCAAACCCTCTAAAGAAAAAGATAAGAACAACACTGAATATTAGGACATGGGTATAACAGTCCAAATAATAACTTTTGGCTAATCCTCCTATTGTAAAAAATAGGGATTCCCATCATCTAGGCGAGAGTGAGACATGGGGATAATTTTGTTCCGCTTCCAACATCTCTCACTTGGAATGAGTTCCTTCTGACCTCAGTATCCTGATTTTCCATCTTTTACATTGTCACACACCATTCCATTTCTCCCAGTCCATCATTCCCTTCATGGCTTCATTCATATCTTTATCTAGGTTTATAACCATCATCAGCCATTTCCAAACTGTTTGTAGTACCTTAAGATTCTTTGTCTCTTAACTCTTCAGCCCTGTCTTATTTTTCTTATGGTGAAAAAGTAATCTGAAACTATGATGACTAGGCCCACTGCATATTTTTGTTCTCTTACTTGATCCCCAGCCTCTTGGTTCCTCATTTCTTCTTTTTTTCCTACCTAGTCCTTTTTCCACTTTAGCTGTTTGACAACATTTCCACATTTCACATGGCTCCAGGCTAAATTCTGTCCCTACCATCATATCAACTCTCAGAAGGTGACTTAACCTCTCATCAGGACACCAGTAAATAGAGATTTATGGACTGTAGTCTAAGGTCAAATTTTGAAGATGGATGATTGGCGATGTAATATGGAGAGCAGGACAGTGGAGAAATGGTTCTAGGTTAGACTAGCAGCCTGTGTACTGGCTCCTAGTCTAAACTCAAAACATATGGAGAAGATACAAGTATGTTTAACATATCAAGGAACTTTATCTGGCAAGAGATCACTGACAGTATCAGAAAAGGAGGGTACTAATTAGTAGACCCTAAAGTGCTATGGTTGAAAGCCAGTTGACTGAGAACATATTCTGTTCTTGAAAGGTAAGCTATGTGATTTTTTTTAACTGTCTAAGAAAGATGATTGGAAAGAGGAAAGTCCAAAGAAGACCAGCAAAAAGCCAGAAGCTCTCCTTCTTTTCAACCTCTCTCCAGATTTTCCTTTCTTTTTCTTTATTAGCCTGTTTAAGTTTTCATTATAATATTAAGATGTTATTTTATACAAGATAGGTACGAATAACCAAAGGCCTATATTTGTATTTAATTTTTTAAGTCAAATATAGATATCATATCTAATACATGTATATGAAATTCATTAATATTAAAGAGGACAAATGTTCCTCTTTGGAATTTATCATCATGTTTTAAATAATGCTGGGCTTCTTTTTCTAATATAACCCAGGACTATGGGTCTGTGAGTATAATGAACACTTATGGTATGTTCTACCCCACACCACCCATTCACCTTCTGGAAAGGAGCCTAGTACAGTAGAGACAGGTCATGAACTCTAATGCCAGGTTGCCTGGCCTCAAATTTCAATTTTATCAAACCTAAATAACAGAGCAGAATGCTACTATCTCTAAGTCTCTGTTTTTTCTTTATAAATGTGAAAGGTTAAAAATAGTACCTTCCTCATAAGATAGTTAAGAATTAAATGAAATGATACATGCAAAATGATTAATATGGTTCCTGGAATATAGTAAGCACCAAATAAATTTAAAGTAATAATATAATTATCTTAGGAACTGCTTTTCCTGAGCCACATGACTACAACATAAACTTACATGATACAAAGAGCAACCTCCCTTGATTATAGTTGACTGGTCTGGTATTAGGATCCCCATCCTAATAAAACCCATGAGTCTCTTCTTCTGTTAGATTGGACTATCTTCAAGACCCCAGGTTAGCTGTCCAGAAAAATGCAAATATCTTTATTGAAATTTTAAGGGAATTTCAGAAACTAATTACAGTGTAGGAAGGAAAAGATTAAAGTTCTAGTACACTTGAACTTTCTCTTGAATTTCCAAATGGATGGTACCTTAAGACTTAGACCTTTATAAGAGAAGGAAAATTCTCTATGAACAATGCCCTTCCCTAAGTTCTTTCTCTCACAAATCACTCTACAATTTCTCCTTTTTATCTCTCCCTCATCTACTATACCTGGTAAGTATGATCTATACCAGTGGTTTTCAATCTGGGGCAATCTTGCTTCTCAGGAGACATTTCTGGTTGTCATACTTGGGGGTGTGTTGCTGCCGGTATCTAGTGGGCAGAGTCCAGAAATGCTGCTAAATATCCTTCAATGCTCAGGACAGTGTCTCCCAACAAAAAATTATCTAGCTTAAAATATCAATAATATGGAGGCTGAGAAACTGATCTAAACCCAAATAGAAATGAACCTTTCCTCCACTGGCAAAAGTCAATTCTACCTTTGGAATCAGTGTTCTCCTATTATTAGGTACAAAAGTTTTAATTTCTTTCCTTGTCTACCTGAATCTTATCAGAATAATATAGTGCTAACTTAGTCTTTTTTCAAAAAGTCATTCATTCATTACCCTGGGAATGGATCAGGATAATTATATTCATATAATTCAGAATTTAACTATGATGGAATCAGGAAGTGAGAGGAAGGTGCCAATCTTCTCATAACAAATATATTCCAGGAAGACTCATGGGAGAAGGTACATACTCTTCAAAAAGAATGTTGAATTAGCAAGACATTGTGATTATTAATGTTAGAAGAATTTTGGCAGGGAAATAACAAACTGTATGTAAACTTGGTAGATGCTTTAGTCTAGAACAGTAACCACAAAGTGAGTAATGATAACTTGGATGACGGGCTACAGTAACTAATAAAATTTCTATAAGGTAATTATAAATAGTATTTCAGATGAAGCAAGTGGTAAACCTTGAAGAACTGAAGTATGAGTCTTGTCTTATTTCACAAAGGTAACAGTGAGATGAATTATGGTGCACATGTCATATTACCTTGTCATAATACTGGCTGAAGGGAAATTAATAAGAAAGTACAGTAAAGACAAATTCATGATGAAATATATCTAGAAGACTAGATAGACTTATTTTATACATAGGCCACTACAACATAAAAAAGTATTTAGGGAGAGCACACTATTTTTAAATTAATGTTCTTATTAGTTAAAATTTATAACAGAAGTGAAAGTCAACTGAGCAAAAATGATAGGCTAATTTTGAGATTAGTAAATATAAAAGATACAGAGTACTGAGTCAGCCAAGAAAAATATTGACTATTCCAAAAAATGTAGAAGATGTACACAATGCCAAAAAAAGTAAATTCAGTCAACTTGATCTTCGAAATGGAAAGAAACAGACATCAGGAGGGATAATTGGAACAGTCATTGCTCTTTAGACACAAAATCAGAGTAAAATCGTCTAACTTTTTCAGGAGAAAATAAGGTAAGGTTATATGTGAGTGCAATCTCATTGCAAAAAATGTAAGCTTGAGTTCTTTATCCAAGTCACCTTCACATATCCCCTATCCCATAAGCTTTGCCAACTGGATGAAAAATATTGACAGTTAGATTGTTATAATAATGCAGACAGAGGCACTAGCTTTCAAAGTGCAAGACTGTTATTCAACTTGGAAAGCACAGAACGGTCTATTTCTTCAGGTATCCAGTCACCTTGGAAGCCATTCATGGCCCAGAGGAAAGCTTTAGGAGTAGACATTTCAGTTTTTATATCTAATACAAAATGTTGTTTTAGCCTCACAGCTCCTAAGGAATGAAACTAGTGTCAAAGATTTAATGCCTTTTCACATTAGTGATGTCAGCACAAAATGGCCATCTTCTCTGAATAATTTATCTTCCCATTGCATAATTTTCTTATCTTTTTTTCTAATTTTGGCTCTTTACTGTAGATGGGGAGGTAAATGGCTGTTAGACCCGGACAAAACTTGTGGAGCATCCTTCCTATCAATCAATTAAAAAACACTTACCTTACATTCAACATGATTTATTTCTTGTTAATACAATTGTCTCACTATATCCTACTATTATTATATCCTTAATTCCATTAGCCATTCACTTAATGCTCGCTTTAAGGCTGACCCCCAAAGAGCTTGGAAGAGAAAGAGAAGTCCTTCTAATAGTGGCATTGCCAATAAAACTCTGGAAGCTCCTCTCCTAAAGCCTTGTAGGTCACAGAAAAGATAGGTCACAGAATGTATCCGGCCTGAAAAGAATAGAGCAATCTCTCATTTATTTGTTCTGATGGATACCACTTGATGGTTTAAAACTCCTGAAGAGCTCTTATCTTAAAAGTCAACACAATAGGTTCACAAAGCATAATCCTACGTATTACATAAGGATGGATAAGACTCTACCAAGCTTTCCTTACATAAATTCAAAAGTTATTTGAACTGTTTGAAGCTTGCTTGTTTGGGGGTTGAGCAAAAGGTTAACCTATTAAACAGTTAAGTGACACAAAAACATTGTAGTAATTTTTCTCTCAGTGGTTCTCTAGCAAATTTTCTCCATTTGGATTGAATTTGAAAACCCTAAAAAGAAGCCCTTGTACTGCACTTCTAAAATTATATGTTGAACAGCTGCTGTGATTTTTCTCAATGAGGAAATATGCTTTCTTTTTGAAACTTAATTGTATGAATATCTTCATACAATATGCAATCTATGTTAACAACCTAGAGTGGTCACATGTTCTCTGGCAAATTTTCTCCATTTGGATTGAATTTGAAAACCCTAAAAAGAAGCCCTTGTACTGCACTTCTAAAATTATATGTTGAACAGCTGCTGTGATTTTTCTCAATGAGGAAATATGCTTTCTTTTTGAAACTTAATTGTATGAATATCTTCATACAATATGCAATCTATGTTAACAACCTAGAGTGTGTCCCTCTGCAGGGTTAACTCAGAACACAGCCCCTCCACATACTCAGAAGGCTGACGGCTGCCCTGCCAGCAGCCAAGGAAGGCCGAGCACAAAGGCTTTCGGCAGTGCCTGCTCCCAAGGACATTCTCTGCTGCTCCTATAACCAAGCAGCACCTCTTGATCTCATCTGTCTGAGAAGGTGGCTGCTCACCCAATGAAATAACCCCTCCCTCTACTTGTGTGTATAAAACTGTGCTTGCTCTTGGCCAGGGGCAGTTTTTGCAGCTCCGGTATTCCCCCATCGCAGCTCTCCTGCATTGTGAGTAATAAATGGCATGTCTCACTCCTCCAGTCCTTCTGGTGGTTTTTTCAGAATATCCAAAGCCCAGGTGAAGGTTCCAGGCCTGGAGCTCCTGTGTTACATCATATATATTTTATTCCATGTACACTTAATCATATGCAAATATGTACAAATGTACATATGCATTCATATATATACATGCATACATACTAGCACATAAAGTGGTGTTATGGCTCTACAAAAAAAAAAAAAAACGGATTGCATCATGCTCATTCTTTCGCATCATGGTTTTGTTGTTGCTGTTCCACAGTACTGCGCTGAAATTTCTTCAGGTCAACTGGTATAGCTCTAAATTCTACACAGATTTGAATTAGCAATAATCGCACCTCATATACCTCATTGGCTACGATACTGCCACTGCGCAAAGCTGTACACAAACCTAATAACTTTCATGGTATCAGTTCAAAGATTCGATATTTCCCTATTAATAGTCACTTTTCTTTTGAACTTATTGATGAATAAACAATAAGTTAATATAAACTTTGGGCATATATCCTTTAATACTGGTGCTTTTATTTATGTAGGATATGGGATAGATTCCAAAAGCGCATGTTGAAGGAAATATGCATTGTCTCTTTAATAATTATTTTCCCCAAAAGCTACAGCGATTCGGTTTCACCAGAAATATAGAAGAACTTTTCCCCCAAATGCTCACCAGCACGTTTTCACTTTCTAAATTTTTATCAATCTGGCAGGTGTAATGCGGTAGCTCAATTTTACTCTAATTTGTCTCTTCCCCTCTGCTAGTGAATTTAAGTAGATTTTTATATGTTTGTTAACTATTAGTATTCGTTGTTTTTTAAATAGTATATTCTTATCTCCTGCCCATTTTTTTGTTGTTGTTGCTGTGTGGCTTGTCCTTTTACTTGTAAATTCGTAAGAGTTCTTCATACATTAAAGATGACAGCTCTTTGTCATCTGTATTGCAAATATTATTATAAAATCAATCATTTGTCTGTGGGTATGGTATCTTTTCTAAACATAAATTTTAATTTTGCAAATGCGTCTTGATTTTCTTTTCTATCTCCTGGTTTAGAGTTAATATTAAGAACATTGTCCCACCTTATCCTCAGCCCTACCTATAAGCCT